>NC_069500.1:922237422-922304922 GCF_027579735.1 Bombina bombina
GGGGAGATATTAAACACCTAACTAAGATGATTATCTACAGCCAAAAACCTACACTATATTAAATTTTGCATACTACAGATATGCTAGGAGCCCATTACAAGAAACACTGGAAATCCAGATGTATATTTAAACCCTTTGGCATAAGGGTATCCAAATAAAAAATCCAACGAGATTCTCTTTGTAAAAGGCTCCTAGCCTTATCTCCAACCCTAGGTCTTGCTAGAATATGGTCTATAATGATGTATCTGAGGTCCAAAACGGCATGCTTAAATTCCAGGAAATGCCTGGCCACCGGCTGGTGCGACACACCATTTTTGATAGCTGCTCGTATTGATGAGCAGTGATTTACCATTCAGGTCCTCAGATCATCCTGGGTCTTACTCACATAGAACCTTCTACATGGGCAATGTAGGAGGTATGCAATTATTTTTTTTGTGCACGTAACACTATGTTTAATAAAAAAACTTTTTGTTTGTCCAGGGGTGTATGAAACGTGTACTCTGGTTAGTCCTCCACAGGTAATGCATCCACTGCAACAGAAGCAACCTTTTTTGGAGGTACTTAACCAGGTTCTCTGGGTGTAGCTTTCCCTGTAGGGCCGTAACATTAAATCTTTCAGAGATCGTCCTCTCCTAAACCCCACCATAGGGGGTTCCATCTGGGTGAGTGGTAGGGACTTATCGGTAGAGATAATGTCCCAAGTATCTTTTAATATTCTGGAAAAACCCAGTCTTTCTGGAGTGAAAGTAGTTGTAAAAATCATCCTCTTGGCTTTTTCCTCTTTTTTATTTTTCTGTAGGGCTTGCTCCTGGGTTAGACCATCTGTTAGTTGTAACGCCTGATGAAGTTGTTTTGTTCCTTTTCCCCTTTCTCTGAATTTCAACTGCATCAATGAGAGTTGTTCATTTCTTTTTACTTCATCCGTATTATTATGAAAAACCCTTTTTAATTGTGAGACCGGTAGGGCACGTTTTAGGTTTGGTGGATGACAACTGGATACTTCCAACAGTGAGTTGCGATCTGTCTCCTTCTGAAACAAGGTTGTACAGAAACCATCTGTCCCTAAAGATACGTATATCCAAAAAGTCGATCTGTTGATTATGGTGATTCATCTTGAATTGGACCTGAGGGTTGACTTTATTTAAGTTCTCAAACCATTCCAATAATGCACTGCTATTGCCCCGCCATATCACAAACAGATTGTCGATTTAACGTTTGAAGATATATATATATAACTTAGACATGTGCAATTAGTTTCATTCCGAACCAAAATTAGGACGACAATCGGGTGATTCAGAGATTCTGAAATTTACTGGCGAGCACATGTCTAATAAATATACTGTATATGTGTGTGTGTGTGTGTGTGTATATATATATATATATATATATACTGTATATATATATATATATATATGTGTATGCATATATATGTTTGTATATAGGGAGCAAGATACCAAGTTCATCAAAGTCAATATGGAATATGGCCAGTTATTATTGCAACATGCGAGGAATGAGGTAACGAGGGATTGAAAAACCTTTGTGGTCCAGATTACTTTACGGTTATTTGTATATTAGGAATAGTGTTACAACAAATGTTACTATAGGAGAGAAAGTAATATTATCACATTACACAAATTCAAAGGACTGTTTTGAAATGGCGGTGCAGTCCCTCACAGGGAACCATCAAAGCCCTTTTCTTCCACCAGATCTCAACAAAAACCTCAGATGAGAAGCCCGACAATAGTGTTTAACAAACAGGCTGCACTAAAAGCAACATACTCACAGGGATACGTGAGTAAATGAGAGGATGTTATTCAAAAGTCACCGGAATAGACAATGGCAGTAAAATTCCAGCTTTAATGAAGTCCAATAGAAGCTCAAAATCTGTAAAATCACAATAAATGAGCTATATGTATATATATCATATATAATTTATTGTGATTTTAATTGCTCTTGAGGAAGGTAGTTATAGCTGCTGAAATCGCTTGAGCTTTTTGACAGACATTTTGAGCATTTATTGGATTTTATTAAAGCTGGAATTTTACTATTGTCTATTCTGGTGACCTTTGAATAGAAAATCTTCTATTCTTTCACGTATCCTTGGGAGTATGTTCCTTTTAGTGCAGCCAGTTTGATAAAAAAAATATTGCACTATTGCCAACCTTCTCTTCTGAGGTTTTCTGCTGGGATCTGAGATGGAAGAAAAGGGCTTTGAAGGATTCCTGAAAGAGACTTCTAGGGGCTAGATTGCAAGTGTCGCGCTAACATTAGCATTCGGGAGATATTAAAATACTGTGCTCAAATTAACTTGTGCTCATATTACAAGTTGAAAGTAAACGCTACCACACGAGTGCAAACTAAATTTGTGCTCGTAGGATTAGCGCGACTAAAGACCTGACGTAAAGGGTTAGGGTTAAAAAAGTTGCATTTAACACAAAATAAATGCCTTAAAATAAAGTGTTCTACTCATATATACACTACATAATAAAAATGATTCACATAAATATTAAAATTAAAAAGTTATAAGTGTTGAAAGGTATATGGTATATGACAAGGTATTTGAATGGAAAGAGCGATAATGTGTATATATATATATACACATATACATGTGTGTATGTATATATGTGTATACATATGTATATATGTGTATACATATGTATTTGTTTACATGTGTATATGTATATACATACATTTTTTCACATAAAAACACATATATTCACATGTATACACATATATACATATGGCTATATACTGTAGAGCCCTTTCCACTCAAATACCTTAAAACACAATAAATAATATTTAATACATTTATATATTTAATTTAATGTGTTTTACTGTGTATGTACTGTGTATGTAATGTAAACATTTGACATTCCAATGTTATTCCCATAAGGGAAAATGTTCTATTTATTTTGAAATAGACATGTATATACATATAAACACACAAACACACACACTTTGAAGCCCTTTCCACTTTAATCCATTTTAATATTTTATAATGTGTATTTACTGTAAATATGTTACATTCTAATGCTCTTCACATAGGGGAAAATGTTAGCGCAAATCATTTACTTTGAAGTTGTAATACTTGTGCTATACCCACCTACATTAAAAGTTTACTTTCAGCAGTATTAGCACTCACTCATGTAATCTAGCCCATAATTGTTTATTTTGTTTATTGATACAAAGTGGAAAAAAAATAAGAAAGCATTAAATTAACTTAATTTGCCTTAATTTGTAAAGAAAAATCAATTGTTAAGGGTCCAAAGAATTGTGGCTGATGAGACTTTATTTGATCTGAGGCTTAGTGAAATGAGGGATTGTTTTGTGGAACATGGCTATCCTCTGAGTATTACTGAAAAAGAGATGAATTTGGTATCCTCGATTTCTAGAGAAACCCTGTTGGGTCTTAAAAAGAAACAGTGTGACAAGGATAGCCATCATAATGAACAGCGGATGGTCTTCGTTTCTGAATTCAATTCCCAAAATTACCGTATTCAAAACATTATTAAGAAACATTAGGGTATTCTTGGTAAATGTAATCTGGATGTCCCTGAGTTCACAGTAACCCCTATGGCAGCTTTTAAAAGAGGCTTTAATCTACATCAAAAACTAATTAGAGCTGATATTGGTTCTTCTATTTGTACTGATAAACAAAGATACATAAGTAGTAAGAATATGGGATGTTACCACTGTCTGGGGTGCTCTTGTTGCAGTCATCTAATCAAGGGGTCTGTTTTTCATCACCCCAACTTGGGTAAGAAGTATAAGATTAATGGTTATTTTACTTGCCAAACACAATATGTTGTGTATCTGGTGAAGTGCCCTTGTGGGCGGAGCTATGTGGAAGAGACTACAAGGTGCATTATGGATCGCATAGTTGAACACAAAAGTACTATTAGGACCAATAATAAATTTGCCCCAGTAGCTTGCCATTTTAATTTAATGGGTCATGCTGTGAATCAACTTATATTTCAAATAATTTAATTTGTACCTAGACCTAGAAGAGGAGGAAATAGAGATCTTTTAGTAAAACAAAGGGAATGTTTCTGGATACATAAACTGGATACTTTATTAAGATGGCCTTAATAGAGATTGGGATCTTTCTGTATTTTTATAAGATTCTATTAGTTTCTGATATTGTCTTGTGTGGGGTAATTACTCCATAGATTTAAAATCCTGTGCTAAAATTCTGCATTAAATAATTCTGCATTAAAATTTTTGCAAAAATGCTGAAAATGTATTTAAATGATTCCCTTAAAAAATGCTTTATTTGCCTATGGTTCTTTGTAAATAATTACTATTGCATAGTTGTTACAGATATTGATTTACTTGAGATAATGTAGCATGCTATCTTCAGTGTCATGTTAGATATTTTGTTGTTCATCCTTTGAATCCTCTTACTAATATGTTGTAATTGGAATACAAACAGTTAATGTTGTAAATATCCTTCTACTGCCCCCCTAGTGGTGTAAGGGTAAATAAGGATGATATTGTATCATTTACTTTTATTGCATGACTAAGGGAAGGTGTTCCCAAAACGTCGCTTATCATATGTGCTAAATAAAGCTCCTATTTCTACACTTTGCTGCCACCTATTGGATTCGCTGATATGTACCTAGGGATATATTTGGTTATCCCTGTGTGGCTTGCAGTGACCTGAGTGCTGGACTGTGTTGTTTGTGTTTTTTGGATAAAGAAAAATCAATACTGCCTACTTCCCCCCTCTTGGCTGCGAGTGCATGGTGGTGAGTGCATGTGCAGCAGGCAAACATATCTACATCTACTGTTGTTTGCCTTTTTGATTAAAAAACCACACAAATTCATGAGATGGAGTATTTATATTTTTTAGGAAAGAAAGTTGTTTTTTATTTCATGTCTCTTTAACATTCAACTCCCCACTTTTCTTTAAAAGTTATCTTTTGTTAAAAAAAAGCAAAACACTTATAATAGTAACTTCTAAATAACTTCTAAAAGGCTCCTTACCCTCCATTTTATCTGTGATATTAAGCCATTATTTTAGACGTTCTAGATTATATGCAAAAAAAGCATCCTAATGGCTTAGATAATACAGTGATCTCACATAAAAATGCAATTACATCCCTTTGACCCTTTTACTGATCCCTCCTCTTCCTTCTCTAACACCCATGCTGAATCGATTAGTAAAGAAATACAGTGTATTCCTACGTGTATGTATATTTACTGATTTATGTTACCTGTATGCCTGTTTGTGTTACTATTGTATAAGAAAAATTGTCAATAAAAACTATTTAAAGGAAAAAAAATGCAATTACAGAGAATAGTTCCTTTCTCTTCCTGCATTAATCAGAATAACACAATCAATTACACTTACATAAAAAAACTAAACATTTTTCTTGCTCTAGCTAGCATACTCAAAGGTTAAAGTTCCTTATAATTCTCATTAAAATGTAAATTTGCATTAACCACTACATTCCACAGATAGAATATAAATATACATGTAGGTGTATTTTTATGGGTTATTAATAATTGTAAAGTAAAACACATTTTTTGTATATTTCATACAGTTTTATTTTGTAAACTTTTTGGGAAAACTAAGGATTAAATTATGCTAAATTGTAAGCAAACTTTATGTATTAAATCTTAATGCTTAGTGTGTAGAACTCTCTCTGTCAATCAGAAGAGCTATGTAAGGTTTTTATCCACTGATGATCAATCTGTCTCTACAGATGAGTGTGCACAAACATGCACTTCATGTTAATTTGAAAATCAATATGTGTTGTTTTATGTAATCATATTTTACAAAATAGAAAACTTTTTCTCTTTTTCTTTTTTTTTCTCTTTCTTTCTTTCTTTCTTTCTTTCTTTCTTTCTTTCTTTCTTTCTTTCTTTCTTTCTTTCTTTCTTTCTTTCTTTCTTTCTTTCTTTCTTTTATTCTCATTGGATTTAGCAACAACCAGTTGTGTATTTAGGGTTCTGGCATCACACGTTTTGGTGTGTGTGTATATACTGCCTGTGTATATGAGTGTATTTGTGCATGTGAAACCATTTTTTGTGACTGTGTGTGTTTACTTTGTATTGTGTGTGTGTGTAGTTTGTATGTATGTATGTGCATTTGTGTGTATGTGTACATTGTATGTGTGTAAGAATGTTTTTTTTTACATGTATGCACATATGCATGTGCATTTGTATGTGTCTACTTTATATTTATGTAAATGTGCTGTGTCTATGCATGTGCATTTGTGTGTGTCTACTTTATATGTATGTAAATGTGCTGTGTCTATGCATGTGCATTTGTGTGTGTCTACTTTATATGTATGTAAATGTGCTGTGTCTATGCATGTGCATTTGTGTGTGTACTTTATATGTATGTATGCGTATTTTGTGTGTGTGTATGTATGTATGTGTATTTGTGTACTTTGTATGTACATATGTATGTGTGTGTATGAATGTGTTTTAGTGCATGTATGTTTGCATGTGCATTTGTGTGTGTACTTTATATGTATGTATGTGTGCTTGTGTGTATATACTTTATATGTATGCATTTGTGCTTGTGTATGTATGAATGTGCTTTTGAATGTGAAAGTATGTTTGTATTCATGTGCATTTGTGTGTGTACTTTATATGTATGTATGTGCTTTTGTGTGTGTGTGTACTTTATATGTATGTATGTGCGCTTGTTTGTGTATGAATGTGCTTTTGTATATGTACTTTATATGTATGTATGTGCTTTTGTGTGTGTGTGTACTTTATATGTATGTATGTGCGCTTGTTTGTGTATGAATGTGCTTTTGTATATGTACTTTATATGTATGCATGTGCTTTTGTGTGTGTGTACTTTATATGTATGTATGTGCGCTTGTTTGTGTATGAATGTGCTTTTGTATATGTACTTTATATGTATGCATGTGCTTTTGTGTGTGTGTACTTTATATGTATGTATTTGTGCTTGTTTGTGTATGCATGTGCTTTTGTGTGTGTGTACTTTATATGTATGTATGTATGTGTGCTTGTTTGTGTATGCATGTGCTTTTGTGTGTGTGTACTTTATATGTATGTATGTGTGCTTGTTTGTGTATGCATGTGCTTTTGTGTGTGTGTACTTTATATGTATGCATGTATACATTATATTATATGTATACATTAAAGCTCAGCATGCCAAACTCATAAAGACTGTGTTGCCCCTTGTGAAGTATATTGTGTCTGGGTCTTTTTTCTGCATATTTTAGAGTGGACTGTTTTATAGAGGGAATTTTGTTTCCTGTTTTAATGTGCTTGTTCTGTAATGTTTTAAAGTCTCAAGAGTTATGAGATCGAGATGCCGTTCCATTGATTATAACGGAAGTCACAAGGGATGGCTATTAATATTTTTAATTCCATAGTTTTTGAATTGCAAAACTGCTGTTTTATTGTTTTTATGGTTAAACACACAGTGCTGCATGTTCGATAGTCTTAAAATTACACACTCTAATTTATTACCCTTATTTTCCTCTAAAGCTACATTTTTTAGCTGAATTCAAAACAACCAAGGGCATTAAAACCGTATCTAAATAAATAGAAATAACACAGGTCCCATCCCAGCCACTATGAGGTGGCCTTGAGGAGCCTTTAAATGTTTTATATACCTTAGGTGAGGTATATAGAACAGGGAATATACAGTATATTCATTGTGCCGCTAGAGCACACGGCTCAATTTCTCTTTTAATCTCATATAAAGGATTACCTGGTCATACCCTATACACACTTTGATCTGCAAGTTGAATATGAGAGAAGCGATTTGGATATATGAACTTGGAATTTTATTGCCAGGTGGTATGAACAGAGACTTTGATTAGGCTTTTTTTTTATTTTTTAGATTGATGTGACATGTTTTTTGTTTCATAAAAAAAAGAAATACTTTTGTTCACTAGGTGGCGATGTGTATATGTATTTTCTACTATATGATGTATAAGGGGTGGGGTATTTAATGGGTATTTATATGTGATGCTAATGGATGCATCAGGTCCAAAATGTCTTTTTTTTTTGTCTGGCTCAATAAATGGTGCTGCTATTTTTTTGTGCTTGTTGTAATTGAATGGAAGTGCCTAACTTTAATATCTTGCATACATTTTCTTTACTATACCCAGATTCTGTTCTTTTCAATAATTCAGTATCAGTATATAACTCATAATTTGGGTGTGTCTGTGTTTTAATAACAATAATTTTATTGTATGTCTTTGTAACTAACAATTCTTCTATCAGGTTGTTTTATTATTTACAAAAGCAATAAGTTATAATTATAAACAGAATATAAAACTACTACAAAACTTTTATCAATAAACTCTGTGTTGTGTTCCCTGTCACAGGACTACCAAAATGTTCAGCAGGAGATTTCCTAAATTATCAGCAAGCAAGCTGGAAGAATTAGTGGAAAAGCGAACAAGTTTAGCATCAACGTGCTGTGTTACAAATGCTCCCCCAGTTTACTGCTCAGAGATGGTGAGTAGATTTACAGAATGGGTTTTATCAAGAAGTGAATTAAATTGCTGTGTACATTCACTATAATATTAGCCATGGTCAGTATGAATTTTAATGTATATATTATAAGGCTAAATAATTATAGTATGTGCTAGCCTTTGAAGCATTTGTTTTAGGTAACATATTGAACAGGCATGAGGTATAAATGTCCTACTGTTTTTTAAATTAATTTCAATTGTTTACTTTCATAAATTTCCTCTTGTCTATATAAATTAAATGAATCTGCTTTGCATCTTAATTGGGTAAAATGACTGACATACTCTGCATTTGTAAGCACAATACATGTTCTATACAATTTAATACTGTTTCTTTATGGTTGCAAAAATAAAATTGCAGACATAGGTAGAAGTAACTGAAGCACATATTGTATAGAGACAAATTTCCAATCTATTTGCATATCTGTGGTCTAGATTTCTATCCTTGTGACTTAGGGCAGGTGATCTAAAGCTCTCTGCACTGGCGAGATGCTCTGAGAGGACTCGTCAGAACTGAGAGGTACCTCAAAGAATTTTAGAAAGACAACTTTTTAGTTTGAGCTATTTATTTCACTATGGGTATAAAAAAAAGACATACATTACTATATAATGCTTAAAAAAAGACCCCAAAGATTTTGTATGATCTCTCTCCATGCCGCTGAGTTTGGTCAGTATGCCCATACTGATCAATGCAAGGTAGGGAAAAATAAGTCCAAAAATACTTTTTGCTTTTTTTAGTAGGTTTTAGATTTCTAGCATTAAAGAGGGTTTAGAATCTGTTGCCTTTTTGGCCCCCGGCAAATATTTGGCATGGACCCGCCACCATCACCAATACCCCTCCCCCACACCATATGCCATTCCCCAATATCACCAGCACCCTGCCCCCATCTTTTTCACCACTGGAAGAATAAAGCCTACAGAATAATATGAATAATAATTTAACCACAGTCCTGTATTTTAGTAAACTGTCCAGTAAAATCTTCAAAAAATATTGGACACTTTTTCCCTACTTTGTCCAATTTTTTAAAGTCTTAATATAAAGGCCTCCTGCGCCTCAACACAAATATTGATTTGTATGTTATTATTGGTAGCCAAGGGGTAAAATAACTGCTTGGTTGGGAAAAATATACATGTAGGATCAAGAGTGGGTTCTAAGGTAGAGCTTTTGTGGGGGAAGTTTGTGTGATCCAAAAACCATTGAGACCAATCACCTGCAGATTGCCCAGTTATTTCTGTGGCGTACATCAGGCAACCCTATATGGTTCTCAGAGGGATTAATACAGAGCTACACAGCTAATCAAAATGTATAAATTACTTCTAGAAAACTATAACTTTGATAACTTTATAGTTACAGCATGGCATTCTGGTTTCATAATTATTATATGGGTCACTATCTTCCCTGCATACTGGTGGTATATTACTAAGCCCAAACATTCTACATGGATTTCTCCTTACTTTAGAATTTATTAAAACTATTTTTTTCCTATTTTTTAAGCTGTTACCATAAAGCAAATGTAACACATATAGGGCTAGATTACAAGTGAAGCACTTAATTAACCAGACATTATAAGTGGTAGCAATTAGCCCTCAAAAAATTAGCCAGAGATCAGATCTGTGGTTAATTTTCTTTACTTTTTTAAAAGTGCCCTCAAAATAGAGGGCATTATAGTGTTTTTATTAACCCTTAAGGACCAGAGCACTTTTTCCATTTTCTGACCGTTTGGGACCAAGGCTATTTTTACTTTTCTGTGTTTAGCTGTAATATTCCTCTTACTCATTTACTGTACCCACACATATTATATACCATTTTCTCGCCATTAAATGGACTTTCTAAAGATACCATTATTTTCATCATATCTTATATCTTATAATTAACTATAAAAAAAATAGAAAATATGATAAAAAAATAGAAAAAAACACACTTTTTCTAACTTTGACCCCCAAAATCTGTTACACATCTACAAACACCAAAAAACAACCATACTAAATAGTTTCTAAATTTTGTCCTGAGTTTAGAAATACCCAATGTTTACATGTTCTTTGCGTTTTTTGCAAGTTATAGGGAAATAAATACAAGTAGCACTTTGCTATTTGCAAACCATTTTTTTTTTTTCAAAATTAGCGATAGTTATATTGGAACACTGATATCTGTCAGGAATCCCTGAATATCCCTTGACATGTATATATTTTTTTAGAAGACAACCCAAAGTATTGATCTAGGCCCATTTTGGTATATTTCATGCCACCATTTCACCACCAAATGCAATCAAATTAAAAAAATAGTTCACTTTTTCCCAAACTTTTTCACAAACTTTAGGTTTCTCACTGAAATTATTTACAAACAGCTTGTTCAATTATGACACAAATGGTTGTAAATGCTTCTCTGGGGTCCCCTTTGTTCAGAAATAGCAGACTTATATGACTTTGGCATTGCTTTTTGGTAATTAGAAGGCCGCTAAATGCCACTGCGCATCACACATGTATTATGCCCAGCAGTGAAGGGGTTAATTAGGTAGCTCGTAGGGAGCTTGTAGGGTTAATTTTAGCTTTAGTGTAGTGTAGTAGACAACCCAAAGTATTGATCTGGGCCCATTTTGGTATATTTCTTGCCACCATTTCACCGCCAAATGCGATCAAATAAAAAAAAAAGTAAAAATGTTCACAATTTTAGGTTTCTCACTGAAATTATTTACAAACAGCTTGTGCAATTATGGCACAAATAGTTGTAAAAGCTTCTCTGGGATCCCCTTTGTTCAGAAATAGCAGACATATATGGCTTTGGCGTTGCATTTTGGTAATTAGAAGGCCGCTAAATGCAGCTGCGCACCACACTTGTATTATGTGCAGCAGTGAAGGGGATAATTAGGTAGCTTGTAGGGAGCTTGAAGGGTTAATTTTAGCTTTAGTGTAGATATAAGCCTCCCACCTGACACATCCCACCCCCTGATCCCTCCCAAACAGCTCTCTCCCACCGTCACCCCACAATTGTCCCCACCATCTTAAGTACTGGCAAAAAGTCTGCCAGTACTAAAATAAAAGTTTTGGGGTTTTTTTTAAAACATATTCTGCTGTGTAGGATCCCCCCTTAGTCCCCAACCTTACTGATCCCCCCCCCCCAAACAGCTCTCTAACTTTCCCCCTCTAACTTATTGTGCGCCATCTTGGGTACTGGCAATTTGCCATAAAATGTTGTATTTTTTTTGTATTTTTACATAATTTTTCTGTAGTGTAGCTGCCCCCCCTCAAAAACTAACCCCCCTCCCACCCCCTCCCAGATCCCTTAGACAAAAATTCCCTCCCTCCTCTCTCCCACTTTATCGTACAACAATTGTGCCATAGTGTAGCATTCCCACCCGCCCCCGTGCGTGCTCCCGGCACCCCTGAACATGATCCCGCCCCCCTCTGTTGCACAACACCCATAGATGGCCACTCACCCACCTCCCTGCAACGGCTTCCACCCACCAATGATCGTGACCATCGATAGCCGATGCAGAGAAGGCCACAGAGTGGATCTCTCTGCATCGGATGGCTAACGAATGTTATTGCAGGATGCCTCAATATCGAGGCATCACTGCAATAACATTAAAGCGGCTTGAAAACACTAACGATGTACAGGGTACGTCGTTGGTTGTTAACGACCGTTTTTTGTACAACGTATAAAAAAAATCTAGCATTCTTTTTTAATAAAAAATAACTGCACATGGCAGTTTATGGGGCTTTAAAGTTGGTGGGAGTGGGGTGTTAGAAAAAATACAGCACTGAAAAGTGCCTTTACATTGCCGTCTATGAGAACTGTGTGTTCCCACAGACCACAATGTAAATATATATGTATATGCTTATTTACATATATATTTATGTGTTAATATGTGCATTGACACATATTAACACATACATATATATGTATATAAGCATATACATATATATTTAAAATGCTGCCCATCACTGCGCTACTTTCCCCCTTCTCTGCACAAGGTTTTGACGACATCAGAACGAGGCTCCCACTGAGCGCAATGCTTCCTAGCAATCCATTTCGATTTCCTTGTAATACCAGCGCAAGCGATATTTAGCGCACCACTTGTAATCTAGCCCATATTCTTTATATCTGACAGTTTCTCTGTTTTAAAAGTGTCTCCAGCTTTTATTTATGCTGACAAGACTCCATTGTTTTTCTATATCACATTGTTTAATTACATTTAAACCTTGCTTGACTGGTTATACAGGAGGGGTTCACAATTCAGTCTGGTTCATATAATATTAATTCTGGTAGGGTTAAAGGGACAGTATACACTCATTTTCTTATAACTGCATGTAATAGACACTACTATAAAGAATAAGATGCACAGATACTGATATAAAAATCCAGTATAAAATGGTTTAAAAACGTACTTAGAAGCTTTCAGTTTAACTCTGTTGAAAAGGCAGTTGGAAAGCCCACTGCAAGTGGGAAATAAGACACTCCCCCCTCACCCTTCTTTTGCATATGAAAAGACCCTTTACACAAACAGGAGCAAGCTGGAGTAGGTAGCTGACGGTATTCAAATAAAACTTTGGGGCTTGGTTAGGAGTCTGAAAATCAGAGCAATGTTATTTAAAAATCAAAACTATACATTTTTAAAAAAACAAACTTTATGGGCTTTATAAATAGATCATCTACAAAACATTTATGCAAAGAAAAAATGAGTGTATAATGGCCCTTTAAAGGGACAGTCTACCATAGAATTGTTTTTGTTTTAAAAGATAGATAATCCCTTTATTACCCATTCCCCAGTTTTGCATAAACAACACAGTTATATTAATATACTTTTTACCTTTGTGATTACCTTGTATCTAAGAACCTTCTGATAGCCCCCTGATTACATGACTGTGACTGTTTATTATCTATTGTCTTGCAGTTAGCATTGTTTTGTGCTATATCTTAAATAACCCCCTGTGCCTGAACACAGTGTTATCTATATGGCCCACGTGTACTTTGTCTCTTTGTGTTGAACAGGAATTTAAAAGGCCTGTGATAAGAGGCAGCCCTCAAGGGTTTAGAAATTAGCATATGAGTCTGCCTAGGTTTAGTTTAAACTAAGAATACTAAGAGAAAAAAGCTAATTTGATGATAAAAGTAAACCGGAAAGTTGATTAAAATCACATGTCCTATCTGAATAATGAAAGTTTAATTTTGACTAGACTGTCCCTTTAACTCCTCGTCATGCTGGGTGACTCCTAAGTTTTTAATGAATGTAGCATCTGTTTAAAACTTAGGAATCATCCAGGATGGCAATGACTTAACCCAGTGCTAACCAATGTTTC
Source organism: Bombina bombina (assembly GCF_027579735.1). NCBI lineage: Eukaryota > Metazoa > Chordata > Amphibia > Anura > Bombinatoridae > Bombina > Bombina bombina. The sequence continues at coordinate 922,251,192 of NC_069500.1, forward strand.
CAAAATTAAGACCAAAACTGCGTGTGTATGTATGTACGTACGTATGTATGTATGTGTGTATGTGTGTCTGTATATATATATATATAATTTATTTATTGCCCTGGACAGAGGCTTTTTACACATGTCGGTTTGCTTTCACATTAAGAGTTGAAACTAAAAAGTTTGCACACATCCGCTAAGCCAACGCGCACAAAAAATAGAACTTAGAATATTTGGAACGCGTTGATTTATTCCCCCATAGACTTCAAGGGAACACAAAAACTGGAAAAAAAAACTAACACTCATACTTGCATGTTAACCCCATCACCTTTAACCAAGTGTGCTGAATTTAACATGAAATATTAAAATTTCACATTCCAATGGTCTTCACATAGAATTTTATGTTTGATTTATTCTTAAATAAATATTTCTCTCTCTCTCTCTCTCTCTCTCTCTCTCTCTCTCTCTCTCTCTCTCTCTCTCTCTCTCTCTCTCTCTCTCTATATATATATATATATATATATATATATATATATATATATATATATATTTTATATATATATCTATATATATATATACATATATATACATATATATGTGATTGTTTTTGGTAAAGTATATATCTATACCTATAAATTTATGTATGTGTGTAAGTACTGTATATATATTAGGCACACTCTCACAAACAATGTCTCAGTACCAGGGTGCCAGGGTGTGTATGTATGTTTACCTTACATATTTATCATTCCAATGTTCTTCACTTACAGGATAATGTCCTTTTTATTGTAAATGTAGTCACCAATCAGCAAGTGCTACCCAAGTTCCTGAACCAAAAATGGCCTGGCTCCTAAGCTTCCATTCCTGCATTTTCAAATAAAGATACCAAGAGAACAAATACAAATTGATAATAGGAGTAAATTAGAAAGTTGCTTAATAATGCATGTTCTATTTGATTCATGAAAGAAAGAAAAATGGGTTTCATATCTCTTTAAATATCTGCAGCATCTGCTTGCTCTGCTGAAAGTGCTCCTCGTAAGTCAGGCTCTTATAAACCATCATGGAGGGAGCAATCCTGCTTTGCACTGAACTTTATCCTATGACCCCTGGGTGCATAAGCTGATAATGTATAGACCAGAATCATCAATGCCGTAGAGAGAAATTCTAAAGTCCTTGAAACCCTTATCTTGTAATTGCAGGCACTTTTCCACAATATCATCAAACCACATTCTGATCTAAAAAGGCCATGAAATCATCAGTCTAGAATTTGTGTAATACAAAGCTATAGATTTGTTGAAAAAGAGTCTCCCTTATCCATTAAACCTACTAAAGACACATTCTGCTTCCAAAAATGAATTCTGCCATCATCATCCTCCCCACTGTATTCTCAAAATATATCTGTAACTCATCTACTCTTTATCAACACAAATATGCTGAATTAGAAAAGTAAAATGAGAAGATACAGTTTAAATGGATACTATACTAGTAATGTAAAAATACAGTTTATAAAAACAGTGGCCCCTTTATTGTTTGTTTTTTACACAAATGCATTGTATAGCAGATTTATTTGTTCTATTATTATACTGTTTCATTTCATAACAATTCCAGTTAATGTGGCCGATTTATCAAAGCTTCAACGGATAATGTGCTGGAAGTCTGCGTCAAATTAGACACAAAGTTGATCCGCCATAGTTAACAAATCGTCAAGATGATCAAATGATAAAATGTGTGACGTAATATACGCTCCTGCAATATCAATCCGACGCAGATCGATGCTTGTGTTATTTAAGCGAAATGCTGATCAACCGCCGTCACATTCAACTCCATTTGACCCCCTTGCCAATTTATCAAATATTCAACAGGTACGCAGCCAAGGCCGGATTGGCCTACCAGGATACCAGGAGATTTCCCGGTGGGCTACAGCAGCTGGGGCTGGAAAGCTACAATTTAAAGAGGTTATTAATGGATGCAACTGGGCTTATAACAACAATCTGGCAACTTTTTTTCCATACAAACTAATATAATATAATTCTGAAACAAAATATTGAGGAAGGAGTATCCCAGTAAACCCCTTTGAGAAAAATGGGGCTGTCAACAGAAAATAGGGCTGGTCTCCAAATTTTCCAGGGCTGCTTTTTATTCCCAGTCCGGCCCTGTACGCAGCATACCTATTGTTCAAACTGCCACCCTTGAGGCTGCGATTGCCATAGTAATCAATGGGAGTCTGAAAACACAGAAAGGTTATGTTCAATGCTGCAAGACAATGAAGCATATTAGATAATAAAAGTAAATTAGAAACTTTATTAAAATTGTATACTCTTTCTAAATTAAACAATATTATTGTTCCAAATTTGGTGCACTAGTAGATATAGGGATAAAAATGAAATAAATACATTACTACTTATGGATTATGTTACATCTTTGTCTCTCATTACAAATCAAGGGAACAATATTATTGCACCAAATTTGGTGCATTCGTAGATATTAAGGAGCCGCTCTTGGACCCCACCTAACTTATCTACATTATGTAAGGGAGTCTTTCAATGTTAATGTGCACTCTTGGACCATAAATATGTACATAAAATAAAATGTTTGTCAGAGACCTAGGTGTTTATCTGATATGCGGCTAATTAGGGAGCTAGAAGCACAACTAATATGAGAGTAATCTCTAAATGCGTAATAAGTCTGAGACTGCTTCTTTTAAGATATTTTGCAGTAGAAGCTTTGTTGGCTAAGATAGAAAAGAGAAGAATAAGAAAAAAACGTAGTTATGAGGCACTTAAAGCTAAGAAGTATCTGTGCAGTTACTGTAAAATAATAATGTTTTTGTTTTCCACTATTATATGTGAGTAAACTATGCCATATGGGCATGGGCCCTATACCCAATGGCACGTAGGCAATTGATTTTAGCCTAAAAGTACTAGTGGTAACCTGCTACCAAACCTTGAATTGTACATGAAAATGTAACCTCCTGTTAAGAAGATTCACATTATTATAATATATTCTAAACCTTAAACTACTTTAACAAGTAGGGTATATAACAGGAGGGAGGACAAATACTCATTTAGCCATGCTATATGCATATCTGAGGACAGTACCTTAAAGTAGTTCTACTACAATGTGGATTGTTTGTCATTAACCACTCAAGTTTAAAATAAAACTATAATAGATTACCCATATGACAAAGAAAGGAAGCAAGATGTGATATCCATTCCTAATATGGCTTGACAGTCTCAAGAAGGAATACTAGAAAATCTGCACATTCTGTGCTGAAACTGCACATGATAAATTTAACTTCCTGGTAAGAAAATTCACATTATTATACTATATTCTAATTTCATCTTATACTTCAGTAAGAAACAGGGTATATACAGTAACATAAGAAAGGACAGAGGCTCATATAATCATGTTATTTACATATTTAAGGGCAGCACCTAGAGATAATTATACTGCAATGTGCATTATACGTTGTAAGCCATTCAAACTCAGTAAAAATCGGTAATAGATTATACTTATAACAAGTGCTAGAAACAAAATGCAGTAGCATAATATAGCTTGGAGGTCTCGATAAGGAGTATATAAAAAAAAATTTTCTCATCAACTCTTGCAGGTATCATAGTAGTTATCAAAATGTAACACTCCGTCTAATTTAAATAAGTCCCATATAAAGCAAAGGCAGCCAGTTGACCCGAGCACATTGTTTGGAAGTAGCAGAGATTTCTCAGCCCACTCCAATTCTCTGTTTTAAACAATGAGCAGAAAAATTCTGAGGTCAACTACTTGCCGGTCAGAAGAGTGTTTCACCACCCGTAGCATTCATAGTTTGGGCGGCATTCTCTGTTACTAGTATAGGAACCATGAAAGTGCCCCGTGATTTTCTGAGCACTCAGGCACTGTATGGCATAGTAAGACCATTCAGAAGTTCCTGTATAGTAAAAAATAGCACAAAGCAGGACTTCTTTATAGTTCCAATAGTCACCAAAATCCAGTGGGTTACTCAGCAGATTATCTAGTACTTCCTCTTGAGAGCGGAGATCAGATCTAGGGATCAGATCCCGTAGGTTGTCAGTAACATCTCCGTTGTTGTCTAAGACATTGCTCTGTAAATGAGTAGAGTATGTAATCTCATATACCTCCAGATCCTGTGATTGGTGTGGTGAGAAATCCGACAACTAATCAAATACTTCACAAAGACTCTTCTTTAGTTCCAAAAAATGATCTTGAATGAGTTGCATCATCTCAGATTTCCACCAATTTAGAAATTCCATTATGCCATTAACAGTGCAGAAATCTAACTTTTTCTAGGTCTCTGTTCAAAATGGGTATGTATTAAAGAAATAAATTACAGTCCATATGCGACTGAACAACCCGGATCTAAGGCCTCATAAGATGGCTACCACTTGAGGCCTTTATGGTCCTGATCAGCACTTATGTATCAAAAATACAGAATATTTGACATTAATCAAATCTGAGTTAAATAATGCAACTAAAGCTGGCATATATATCTCAGGATGTTCAAACTAGGAGCTCCAGATAATGCGACTTAGCATGGCCACTACCAGGACACTCCCCCCCAATAATACTTTATTTTAATCTACTTATGTTGTGCTTGGTGCAACGGTTTTTTACCCCTTACACTCGGTCTTCACTTGCGCTAATCCAACACACCCATTTACTTTCAACTTGTAATAAGAACGCAACTTAGTCATTTGTAATCTAGCCCAAATTGTTTTCTTTTTAATTGGAATAGCACTGTTTAATGGTTCATGTGTTTCAAATAAGTTATTTATAAACTTGTTATAAAAACTAACACCGAGATTACGAGTTTGGCGTTAACAGGGGTGCATTGCTAACAAGCCTTTTTTTTCTAACGCTACCTTAAGCCAATGCTGGTATTACAGGGTTTTGTAAACCTGGCGTTAGCCGCAAAAAGGTGAGCGTAGAGCAAAATTTAGCTCCACATCTCACCTCAATACCAGCGTTGCTTACGGTAGCGGTAAGGTGGCTAAACGTGCTCATGCACGATTTCCCCATAGGAAACAATGAGGCTGAGCTGGCTGAAAAAAAAACTAACACCTGCAAAAAAGCAGCGTTCAGCTCCTAACGCAGCCCCATTGTTTCCTATGAGAAAATAAAAGTTATGTTGCACCTAACACCCTAACATGAACCCTGAGTCTAAACACCCCTAATATTACACTTATTAACCCCTAATCTGCCGCTCCCGACATCGTCGCCACCTGCATTATACTATTAACCCCTAATCTGCCGCTCTGGACACCACCACCTACATTATACTTATAAACCCCTAACCTGCTGCCCCCAACATCGCCAACACCTACATTATAGTTATTAACCCGTAATCTGCCCCCCCAATGTTACTGCAACTATATTAAATTAATTAACCCCTAATCTGCCGCCGCCAACGTCGCCGCCACTATAATAAAATTATTAACCCCTAAACTTAAGTCTAACCCTTACCCTAACACCCCCTAATTTAAATATAATTTAAATAAATCTAAATAAAATAACTACAATTAAATAAATTATTCCTATTTAAAACTAAATCCTTACCTATAAAATAAACCATAAGATAGCTACAATATAACTAATAGTTACATTGTATCTAGCTTATAATTTATTTTTATTTTACAGGCAACTTTGTATTTATTTTAACTAGGTACAATAGTTATTAAATAGTTATTAACTATTTAATAACTACCTAGCTAAAATAAGTACAAAATTACCTGTAAAATAAATCCTAACCTAAGTTACAATTACACCTAACACTACACTATCATTAAACTAATTACCTAAACTACCTACAATTAATTACAATTAAATTCAATAAACTAAATTACGAAAACAAACAAACACTAAATTACAGAAAATAAAAAAAATTACAAGAATTTTAAACTAATTACACCTAATTTAATCCCCCTAATAAAATATAAAGCCCCTCAAAATAATAAAATGCCCTACCCTATACTAAATTACAAATATCCCTTAAAAGGGCGTTTTGCAGGGCATTGCCCCAAAGTAATCAGCTCTTTTACCTGTAAAAAAAAATTACAATACCCCCCAACATTACAACCCACCACCCACACACCCCTACCATTTCAAGGTAGGGTGATCTTCAATGGGGTAGTGGTAGGTTTTTTTAATGGGGGATTGGGTGGGTTTTAGAGTAGGGGTGTGTGGGTGGTGGGTTGTAATGTTGGGGGGGTATTGTTCTTTTTTTTTACAGGTAAAAGAGCTGAATACTTTGGGGCAATGCCCCGCAAAAGGCCCTTTTAAGGGCTATTTGTAATTTAGTATAGGGTAGGGCATTTTATTATTGAGGGGGGCTTTTTTATTTTATTAGGGAGCTTAGATTAGGTGTAATTAGTTTAAACTTCTTGTAAAAAAATTTTCTGTAATTTAGTGTTTGTTTGTTTTTCGTAATTTTGTTTATTGAATTTAATTGTAATTAATTGTAGGTAGTTTAGGTAATTAGTTTAATGATAGTGTAGTGTTAGGTGTAATTGTAACTTAGGTTAGGATTTATTTTACAGGTAATTTTGTACTTATTTTAGCTAGGTAGTTATTAAATAGTTAATAGCTATTTATTAACTATTGTACCTAGTTAAAATAAATACAAAGTTGCCTGTGAAATAAATATAAATCCTAAGCTAGCTACAATGTAACTATTAGTTATATTGTAGCTAGCTTAGGGTTTATTTTATCGGTAAATATTTAGTTTTAAATAGGATTAATTTATTTAATTATGTTAAATTTATTTCGTTTAATTTAAATTATATTTAAGTTAGGGGGGGTTAGGGTTAGGTTTAGACTTAGGTTTAGGGGTTAATACCTTTAATATAGTAGCGGCGACGTTGGGGTGGCAGATTAGTGGTTAATAAAATTTAACTAGTGTTTGCGAGGCGGGAGTGCGGCGGTTTAGGGGTTAATACATTTATTAAAGTGGTGGCGATGTCCGGTCGGCACATTAGGGGTTAAATAATTTTATTATAGTGTTTGCGATGTGGGGGGGGCCTCGGTTTAGGGGTTAATAGGTAGTTTATGGGTGTTAGTGTACTTTTTATCACTTTAGTTAAGAGTTTTATGTTCCGACGTTAGCCCATAAACCTCTTAACTACTGACTTTTAAATGCGATAGGAGTCTTGACAGGAGAGGGTCTACCGCTCGCTTCTTCCAAGACTCGTAATTACGGGGTTAGGCAAATCCCATTAAAAAGATAGGATACGCAATTGACGTAAGGGGATTTGCGGTAGCCTCGAGTCGCGGAAGAAAAGTGAGCGGTAGACCCTTTCCTGCCTGACTCGTAATACCAGCATTAGGTAAAAAGCAGCGTTGGGACCTCTCAACGCTGCTTTTTAAGGCTAACGCCAAATTATAATCTCGGTGTAAGAATTTTGGTTTCATAAGTAGTAATGAGATGTGTAAATAAATATTATGCATCTATATAAGTAGTACACTGCTATTATTTCAAGGGATGTTAAACTCTATAAATACATTTCACGTACTCCCCTTTATTTATGGGGCTGACGTTTTGGAACTTAGCCTTCACTGCGAGCATCTGAAGAAGGGTTGCTGCGCACATGCAAACGTGTCAGCACTGGAAATGCAATGAAAGCTGGATTTGAACATGCCACCCACAACTAGATAGAGGCAAGATTTATAAATCTGAGAATGTACAGGAATCACATGTTGTGAACCTATCAGCATTTGATTGCAGATGTAGGGTACATTTGTTCCCCATATTTAACACTGCACAAGTGAATGCTTGTGCAATGCCGCCCCCCTACCCTCATGCAAAAAATTACGTAAGAGCAGGGCTTGTCAATCACCCCGGCCAAATGAATCTGGGGTGGTTTTAATCCGCCAACTATAAATATGCGAGAGGGTTTATGAAGCAGTGGTTCAAACCGCTGCTTCATAAATATGAGTTGCAGGCTCAAATGAGTGAGTCTACAACCGATCGAGGCATTCGCCTTATGATAAATCTTGCTCTAAGTGTTTAATGTCCCTTTAAGAATATTCCAGATGTGGCTCCAGTGTTTGGTTTATTGAGATAAACTGTAAAGTGGTTTCAATAAAAAAACAAAGCATAAAAGGCTAAATATTCCAATTGTAGCTCAGTCTCAGTAGATAGTATTATAATTCATAGAACAATAGTCTAATGTTATTTGGATATTTGTTTTATAAGCCGACTTAAGGCCAGATTACGAGTGGAACGCTAACAGTCACACGCTAGCAATAAGGGGTTTATCGCGGGTGGAGCAGGAGCGTTAAATAGTGCTCCACTTGTTATCTGGCCCTTAATAAGAAAAACTTATGCCACAGACTATTATTTGTTCTTCTAGATAAGTAGAATGTAGGAACATGTATTTAAATGTATAATTTGCCCTCTAAAACAATTAATCACCTTTACATTGTTTTATATGATATGTTTTGACTTGTACTAGCATTTTCTGCAAAATACTACAAAACAAATCCCCAGATATTTTACGGGTTATGAATATTTATCTTGTTTGCTTTCCATAGTCTAAGACGTTATTAATTCCACCAGTGCTCATAGCATTAATTAACAATAATTGTTTAATTGTCATTGCCTGCAGGTTACCATCAAAGGTAAGTTAAAACATTACTCATTTCCTTCTGTCCTAGTTGTACTTATCACATAGCAGATCAAGCCTGCACCTTTGTTGGATATTTCACCATTAATTACATTTGGTTATATCAAAACATTTGATAATGATTAACATTAATTATTCACATTCACAAGCCAATTCAATATTTGATTGTCACAAAAGGCTTGCAAACAAAATGTAAATAAAGTTTTATAGATTTCAGAAAGGTCTAGGGTTATAGCCCATGACAAAACTCAAAAGCCCTTAGCCAAATTTAATCTGTCATGGCTGTTCCACTTTGCTAGTCACCTGAAATCCTGAAGTAATGTTAAACTATATACAGTATATATAAATATATATATATATATATATATATATATATATATATATATATATATATATATATATATATATATATATATATATATATATATATATAAGAGCACTGTTTCCTCTGTTTTATAAGTGTACCATACATTCAAATTTGACATATAAAAAATGAACTTAAAAGAACGTTGCTCCTGACTTTGATTTCTTCACCGCCAGATTAAAAAAATATATATTGTTGTCCATTGAAGCAGAATGTAAGTTAAAAATAAAAAGTAAAAATGAATTCTCTACACACAATAAAAATAAAATAGCTCAGCTTGTAACCATACCCCTAATTATTACTTATTTACTTCCAGTTTATAAAAAAATTAACGATTTTGTCATTTATTGGAGGCCATTGAAGTATTAAAGATTAAGATAAAATATTCTCCTTTATACATAAAATAAAAAGTTAATTTTACAAAGCAACAGGCTTGTCTAATTTAATGCCAGCGCTCCACAATACATATCTAAGTTGCTTTTTTTCAGGCCCTTCTAATTTACTGTAGATCCTGCACTACTCCTCTAGTCTATTGTATACCCAAAATTGCACCTCTTAGCACAACTAGCCTATTAAATCAAATGTATATGCTTCATGGTCTGAGTGGCTGCCGCACATATCATGCTAACAATTTAAAGGGACAGTAAAGCTATTTTTTCCCTTTGCATAAATATATTTCACTATACAGAGTTTGGTAGAACTAATACCACTGTCCCAGTCAATTTTGAGATTTACTTTTTTTTATTATCATGTCCCCAGATGGTACAGACAATCACCAAAAAAGATCTGAAAAAGTAATTTTTTCGTTGTTTTTTTGGAGTTTTTGTTATCAGACAAATAACGAATGACTAGATTACAAGTGGAGCAGTAATGTTAACATGATCACAATATTGTAATATAGTGATTGCATTAACTTACGCTTATACTACAAGTTGAAAGTAAATTTTACGCTCAAACTTTTTACATAACTTTAAAGCTCACGTAAAGGGTTTGGGCTTTAGAAAAGTTTCACTAAAAAAATAACAACATAAAAACAAAGTAATACGAGCTACACGATTAACCCCCTACACTATTAACCCCTAATCTGCTGCAACATACATCACAATTAACCCCCTACACTATTAACACCTATTCTGCCATATCCCCATCTCAATTAACCCCTACACTATAAACCCCTAATCCACCATACTCCATCACAGTTAACCCCTACACTATTAACCCCTAATCCACCATACCCCATTGCAATTAACCCCTACACTATTTGCTCCTAAACTGCCACAAGAAACAAGAAACAAGAAACCCCTATTATATTAACCCCTAATTCACAGCAACCCCCTACTCTATTGGCCCCTAAACTGCCACAAGCCCCATCACAAGAAACCCCTACTATAATAAACCCTAATAAACCCTAATTCGCAGCAACCCCCTACTCTATTGGCCCCTAAATGGCCACAACACCATCACAATAAACCCCCTATGCTATTAACCCCCTTATAGCTGACCCCCCCAACACCTCTAACCTAAGACTCTCTAAGTTGAAAACAAAATTACACAAAAATAAAAAGGCCAACCTTAAAACGAAAGTAACCCCAGAAATTAAATAACCTAACCTAAAAAATCTGTCCTTACCCCCCCCCCCCTTACTCACCATCTTGAATCTGGTTCCTTTGGGGGACAAAGGGGGTTCATGGCACAAGGGGCCCTTGGTCCTCTTTATCCATGGCAGCGGCGGTCCTCTGCGGTCGGCAAGCCTCTTCTATTAATGTGGTTTTAAAAGGTATATAGTCTTTACAAGTCAGAGGGCTCGAGTCCAAGTCAAGTCGCATGCCATTGTTGTCAAAATCTAAGTCTAGTAGTAAGTCTTCCTTGATAATGTTGAGTTGAGTCACAAGTCACAAAATTTGAAACTTGATTCCAAGTCAAGTCCAAGTCAAGTGACTCAAGTCCACAACCCTGGATAAAAATGAACTAAAATTAAAATATTGTCTGAGGCTGTGTTATTAGCATTTGCACACTGTGCAGTGAAATTAAATGTATATATATGAAATAATTATCAGGATGCCCTTTTAATTTGAAGTTTATGAAATAGAACTATATATTTTTGTTTCAAATAATATAATGTATAAAATGTGTTCAACAGGCCCTAAAAAATCCAACGTGGCCACTTATTTAAAAAAATTTAATTCCTCCCACCCACGTAATCAGTTGAGTGTATATACACATTAACAAAATGACAATTGTGTTTCCTAATGGATTGGAAAAGCCTTCGATTTATAAACCCTTTCAAAACTTGTGTATATGACTTTCATGGGTAGCTCTAGATCCTAATATTTGGTGGTGCCACAAAGCTACATATCAAGTGTGGAGAGTGATAATGGTGGTGGGTTCACCATTTTATTTAATCTTTTCCGGAAAGAGGTAAATTTGATAACTGAAGTTAATTGGATTTTAGTTTTTTTTAAATTGTGCATTCTACCTGAATCATAAAGCTTTATTGACTTCCATGTCCCTTCAAATCTTAGACTACACTTGCAAAGCAACGTCTTGCAAAGCTATATGCTTTTAGACAATCAATGGGTTAACTTTTGCTGCAAAGTCCATTTTTCAATGCTCAGAGTAAAAGAACAAGAATAATGAAACACTTTTTGCAGAACATAGTTTTTTTCTGAGGTGTATAAGCTTCTTTAGTGCTTGTCCGCTATACACTGTGCTCTGACAGATAAGGGGTTTTAACTTGACCATGGGAAACAGAGTTTATGAAAGGGATGCCTCGGCAGGAGATTAGGTTTATCATGCTCATTGTTACATTTGGAGCACATCATAGTGGAGCTGGCTGTTACTGAGTGTTATTATATATAATGTTATGCTGTGTCAATTTTGAGACTTTGCTGTAGCAATGCTAATACTGAATGTTTCATATTGTTAGTAATGCCATATGCTGCTGTATTATCAAAATAGTTTTCTAAAACATTACGGTAAACTTAGTATTTCACTTCAAAAATGATTGCGATATTTCTAAGATCCGTTAATTAAAAATTTTAGACAATTACACTTGCAGCTGTCAAAAATAGATCATGTTAAAAGCTCAGAGTTCTGTATAATATATGCGCATTCACACTCTTTTTTTTCTGAGGGAGTGCAAAAAACAGACATATATATATATATATATATATATATACACACATACGCACACCCATACAGTATATCATGATAGCATGAGTATTGTTTGATGTTCATTAAAGTTTGCCAGCTTTTCATCACAGATTTTTTATAAAAGAGTACATTATATTTAATATGTATTAAATAAGATAATTCATACAGTTATTAAACATTTTACTGACATCCAACAGTTCTTATGTTAAAGGGACAGTCAAGTCAAAATTAGACTTTCATGATTCAGATAGGGAATCCAATTTGAAACAATTTTCTATTTTACTTTTTTAATCAAATGTACTTTGTTCTCTTGGTATTCTTAATTGAAGGCTAAACCTAGGTAGGCTCATATGCTAATTTCTAAGCTCTTAAAGGCCGCCTCTTATCTCAGTGCATTTTTTGACAGTTTTTCACAGTTAGATAGTGCTAGGTCATGTGTGCAATATAGATAACATTGAGTCAGCACTGAATAGCTAAAATGCATGTCTGTCAAAGAAACTGAGATAAGGGGGCAGTCTGCAGAGACTTTGATACAAGGTCATCACAAAGGTAAAAAGCGTATTAATGCAACAGTGCTGGTTATGCAAAGCTGGGGAATGGGTAATAAAGGGACTATCTATCTTTTTAAACTATAACAATTTTCATGTAGACTGTCCCTTTAAATCTCTTCTCACCTGTAATATATGATAGATAAAAAGATATGTGCTGAACATTGTTAACGGTCTTTACAAATAATGGAACTTTTTTTTTTTAAAAAATCATCATTTGGTGTGCTACTAGGAATAAGTTATGTTTAGGTTATTTTACATTAGCATTTGCTAAATGTATGGTTTAAATTGGACATGAAGTAATTTAACCTAAAACATGTGCCAATGCAATGTGGTTTCCTATGCATTTTTCAGCATTTAGCTCAAAGTGTTGAAAGCCTTCATTTAGGGGTCTTACAAAGGTTTTACAGTATCTTTGAATGTCACAGGTAATGGAGAAAGATGCAATCAATTTGCCTTTTATGAAAGCAGAGAGATCATTAAATCGTGACCTATTTGTTTCTCTCCAGAAATGACTAAGACACCCTTGGTCCTTGTGATATGCGTCTTCCCAGCCCATTTAATCTTCATACACTTGTCATTATTTGTTCAGCCCTAATGAGCAATAACCAGCTTATTTCTTTATTATTTCCGAACATCAGTCTGTATTCCATTTTTTTTTTAAATGTATCACTTTTTTTTTTAGATATCTAATGGATTTAAGATCAATTGTCCTCAACAACCCTGTCTTCTGCAATAGGTATTGTACATTTGTTTTGTATGTTCATGTATCATTTAAATGCTTACTAAAATCAATTATCCCATACATTGTAGTGTTTGTTAAAGAAACATATTGCATTAATCTATAAAATGTTTTATTAGAAATTCTTCTTATTTTATTTAATGGACATACTATTTGTTCTGCTTTCATTGTTTTCCCTTGATATCATAGAAGAAAAGAAAAATATATTTTTTTTTTGTGAAAATGCTTTTTCTTAAACTAAGCCCTTTAGTCTAACAATCTAAGCTGTTGGCAAAGGAAAAAATCCATAAAAAATGAACATGTGAAATCATTGCTTTTCCCTATAGTACTTTAGCTGAAAAAAATAAGATTTACTTGTGGCTCTTTACACTAAAATTATATGTGTTACTAGAGTTATTTTTCATAAAACATCCTATATATATATATATATATATATATATATATATATATATATATATATATATATATATATATACACATAGGGCTTTTTTGTGGGGGTACTTACCGGTACCACCACTGCTGCCACCTCATAACAGGTAATATGTAGTAATGTCGCGAATAGTTCGCCGGCGAATAGTTCCCGGCGAACATAGCTTGTTCGCGTTTGCCGCGGCGGGCGAACACATGCAATGTTTGATCCACCCCCTATTCATCATCATTGAGTAAACTTTGACCCTGTATCTCACAGTCTGCAGACGCATTTCAGCCAATCAGCAGCAGACACTCCCTCCCAGACCCTCCCAGCTCCTGGACAGCAGCCATTTTAGATTCATTCTGATCCTGCATTCTTAGTGAGAGGAGGGATAGTGTAGCTGCTGCTGATTTTATAGGGAAATTGATAGCTAGGCTAGTGTATTCAGTGTCCACTACAGTCCTGAAGGACTCATCTGATCTCTGCTGTAAGGACAGCACCCCAAAAAGCCCTTTTTAGGGCTAGAACATCTTTTTTTTTTTTTATGTAATCTAATTGCAGTTGCCTGCCTGCCAGCGTGTGTGCCAGGCCCACTTGCTAAGTGCCACCACTCATATCTGTTGTAACAGTAGTGTAAATTTTGTAAAAAAAAAACTTTTTTGACTGTGAAACATCAGTCTGCTAGTGTAATCTAATTGCAGTTGCCTGCCTGCCAGCGTGTGTGCCAGGCCCACTTGCCAACTAGTGCCACCACTCATATCTGTTGTAACAGTAGTGTAAATTTAAAAAAAAAACCTTTTTGACTGTGAAACATCAGTCTGCTAGTGTAATCTAATTGCAGTTGCCTACCTGCCAGTGTGTGTGCCAGGCCCACTTGCCAACTAGTGCCACCACTCATATCTGTTGTAACAGTATTGTAAAAAAAATTTTAAAAAAACTTTTTTGACTGTGAAACATCAGTCTGCTAGTGTAATCTAATTGCAGTTGCCTGCCTGCCAGCGTGTGTGCCAGGCCCACTTGCTAAGTACCACCACTCATATCTTTTGTAACAGTAGTGTAAATTTTGTAAAAAAAAACTTTTTTGACTGTGAAACATCAGTCTGCTAGTGTAATCTAATTGCAGTTGCCTGCCTGCCAGCATGTGTGCCAGGCCCACTTGCCAACTAGTGCCACCACTCATATCTGTTGTAACAGTAGTGTAAATTTAAAAAAAAAAAAACTTTTTTGACTGTGAAACATCAGTCTGCTAGTGTAATCTAATTGCAGTTGCCTGCCTGCCTGCCAGCATGTGTGCCAGGCCCACTTGCCAACTAGTGCCACCACTCATATCTGTTGTAACAGTAGTGTACATTTTTTTAAAGAAAATTTTTTGACTGTGAAACATCAGTCTGCTAGTGTAATCGAATTGCAGTTGCCTGCCTGCCAGCGTGTGTGCCAGTCCCACTTGCCAACTAGTGCCACCACTCATATCTGTTGTAACAGTAGTGTAAATTTTGTAAAAATAAACTTTTTTGACTGTGAAACATCAGTCTGCTAGTGTAATCTAATTGCAGTTGCCTGCCTGCCAGCGTGTGTGCCAGGCCCACTTGCTAAGTGCCACCACTCATATCTGTTGTAACAGTAGTGTACATTTTTTTTAAAAAAAAATTTTGACTGTGAAACATCAGTCTGCTAGTGTAATCGAATTGCAGTTGCCTGCCTGCCTGCCAGCGTGTGTGCCAGTCCCACTTGCCAACTAGTGCCACCACTCATATCTGTTGTAACAGTAGTGTAAATTTAAAAAAAACAACTTTTTTGACTGTGAAACATCAGTCTGCTAGTGTAATCGAATTGCAGTTGCCTGCCTGCCAGCGTGTGTGCCAGTCCCACTTGCCAACTAGTGCCACCACTCATATCTGTTGTAACAGTAGTGTAAATTTAAAAAAAAAAAACTTTTTTGACTGTGAAACATCAGTCTGCTAGTGTAATCTAATTGCAGTTGCCTGCCTACCAGCGTGTGTGCCAGGCCCACTTGCCAACTAGTGCCACCACTCATATCTGTTGTAACAGTAGTGTAAATTTTGTAAAAAAAAACTTTTTTGACTGTGAAACATCAGTCTGGTTTTTTGTGTCAGGCTCCCAGCGTATACTTGTTTTAAAGCACGTTATTCCAAACAATTTAGGAATTTTAGGTGATTTATGCCCTTTATGGATTAAAAACAGACTCTGCATCAACTATGTAATTTTCCATGGGAGTTTTGCCATAGATCCCCCTCCGGCATGCCACAGTCCAGGGGTTAGTCCCCTTGAAACAACTTTTACATCACTTTTGTGGCCAGAAAGAGTCCCTGTGGGTTTTAAAATTCACCTGCCTATTGAAGTCAATGGCGGTTCGCCCGTTCGTGAACCTTTGTGGAAGTTCGCGTTCGCTGTTCGCGAACGCAAAATTTTAGGGTCACGACATCACTAGTAATATGTGTAATCATCATGCAAATCCTCTAGTTTTCTCAAGATGGGCTGCAAAATATATCAAGCATTGCAAATTACTGTGTCCCATTGATTTTCTTAAAGTTACTGAGCACAATATATCAATCAATAATCAATGAGTACAGCACCTTTTTTTGGTACCGGCACCTTTTTTCTTACAAAAAAAATAAATAAATATATATATATATATATATATATATATATATATATATATATATATATTTAAGTAATTAGAAAGAAAATGGACAGGATTTTGACAAATCCTGAAAAAAGCGAGGGGATATAGCACTCTTTTTTTATCAAAAATAATCCAATTTATTAGGTTAACAAAAACAATTCAAAGGGAAATTGCACTGTGGTTGAAAAATTTCCATTACATACCCATCCAATCATTAAAAACCATGATATGTGCACAAAGCTGGCCAGCCACTATATAATCATATGCAACTTCATATAAATGCAAAATAACAAAAATTCATCATTAGCATAAGTGAGTAAAACTCACTACAATGTACACTACAGTATACATAAAGAATAAACACTTGTGTCCTAAAGCTGAGCAAACTTATCTACTAACAAAATAAGGCAGGTATTAAGTTCATCAAAATGTGGCTAAATAAGCCTAATGTCTCAATGTTACAAAGAGGATCTGAGAAAACATGTCCTCCAAGATATGTTGCAGATTGTATCAGAATATACGCAACAAAAGAAGTTGAGAGAAATGCCTGCAATGTATCAGTAAATAGTGGCCCGTGGTTATCACTATTTATTTGCCTTTGGCCAAACCAAAAACCATCAGAAAAATAAAACGGAAGTTTTCATTACTGTCTCTTGCATGTGTTGAACAAACAGCTTACGTGAACAGGTGTCCTTTAATTGCTCCTCTGGAATCCGTATCTTCAGGCACTTAGTCCAGCGCAACACGTCTGCATCAGGCTATACGTTCAACAGAGGTCAGTGATCAGTTGGATTGTAGAGGGGACCCCAATACAGGTTCGTGAGGTTGTCCAGCTGTGCCAAATCGGCACTCTGTTACCGGTTTCCCTTTGAGGAGTGTTTTTCTTTCTCGTCAACTCCTCCTTCAGGGTCGGGTGTGATGTCACCTTTTAGACCAGAATACGACTTTTTCTCACTTGTTGAAATGGCAATTTTTACAGTGCAATTTCCCTTTGAATTGTGTTTGTTAACCTAATAAATTGGATTATTTTCTGTATCCCCTCGCTTTTTTCAGGATTTGTCAAAATCCTGTCAATATTCTTTCTAATTACTTACTTAAATAACTTTTTGAGGGTCTGCACCACATATGCCTCTGCATAACATATATGGAAATTGGGAATAACGGCCCATTTTGTATAGTCATCTCTCTCCCACTCTCTTATATAATATATATATATATATATATATATATATATATATATATATATATATATATATATATATATATATATATATATATATATATATATATATATATATATATATACACACTAAATCATAAAATTATTTGTTAATATTCTAAAGTATAATTCAATTAAAAGAAAAAAGTAAATTTAAATACAAGCAAATCACACTTTTATGTAAATGTTATATATTTATGCTTTTTTAATATTGCTACACTGTATCTTAAAAATGGAGCTTCCTTTGTGAATTTAAAATACACCTTCTATATGCAATGCTTCTAAAGTCCTAAGGGTATATTTACTAAGCAGCGGGTACTGCTTTTTCCGCACGCCTTGCCGGAAACAGGAGTTAAGACCGCTGCTCCTTAACTAGTCCCTATCATCCCGATCCGATACGATTGGCCGTGAATGTGCAGGGGGCAGCATTGCACAAGCATATCTTGTGAAATGCTTGTGCAATGTTAAAAGCTGACAGCGTATGCTATAGCAAATCATGTCCGCTCGGGGTTTCTTAAATCTACCCCCTAGGGTTCTGTGATCATATGATGCTTAAGCATTGTGTTACAATATTAAATAATAACTTAGGTACAGTATATGTGAAAACAAAATTTGTCAAAATCCCCATACAAACACACAATACTTTTTGATTGGCCTCACACAATCAGTATCACCCAATTTGGTATTACAAGACATTGGTTAAAAAACCAAACCAAAGACATCTTTTCAGTATGCAACTAAATGAATGCATCCCATACTAATAAGTGTGCTCTCTAAACATACCTTGATATTACAAGTTGTGCCCAGTGCACATGATTATTAGCTTGTAATATGGCTTTGTAAAAGCTGATACAAACTATCACCTAGATTACGAGTTTTGCGTTAGAGGCTGTGCGGTGCTAACAAGCAGTTTTCCCTTACCGCTCACTTACCTGCAGCGCTGGTATTACAAGTTTTCGGAAACCCGTCGTTAAAAGACAAGAAGTGAGCGTTGAGCAAAATTTTGCTCATTACCGCACTCCAATACCAGCGCTGCTTAAGTCAGCGGTGAGCTGGTCGTATGTGCTCGTGCACGATTTCCCCATAGGAATCAACGGGGAGAGCTGGCTGAAAAAAGGTCTAACACCTGCAAAAAAGCAGCGTAAAACTCCTTAACGCAGCCCCGTTGATTCCTATGGGAAATAAAAGTTATGTCTACACCTAACACCCTAACATGAACCCCGAGTCTAATCACCCCTAATCTTACACTTATTAACCATAATCTGCCGCCCCCGACATCGCCGACACCTACATTATAATTATTAACCCCTAATCTGCCGCTCCGGACACCGCCCCCACCTACATTATATGTATTAACCCCAAATCTGCTGCCCCCAACATCGCTGACACCTACATACTATCTATTAACCCCTAATCTGCTGCCCCCAATGTCGCCGCAACCTACCTACGTTTATTAACCCCTAATCTGCTGCCCCCAATGTTGCTGCCACTATATTAACATTATTAACCCCTAAATCTAAGTCTAACCCTAACACCCCCTAACTTATATATAATTTAAATAAATCTAAATAAAATTCCTATCATTAACTAAATTATTCTTATTTAAAACTAAATACTTACCTATAAAATAAACCCTAAGATAGCTACAATATAACTAATAGTTACATTGTATCTAGCTTAGGGTTTATTTTTATTTTACAGGCAAGTTTTTATTTATTTTAACTAGGTAGAATAGGTATTAAATAGTTATTAACTATTTAATAACAACCTAGCTAAAATAAATTAACTAAATTAAATACAATTAATTAAATTAAATTAAATTAGCTAACTAAGTACAAAAAAAAACCAAAACGCTAAATTACAGAAAATAATAAAAAAAATTACAGATATTTAAACTAATTACACCTAATCTAATAGCCCTATCAAAATAAAAAAAGCCCCCCCCCCAAAATAAAAAAACCCTAGCCTAAACTAAACTACCAATAGCCCTTAAAAGGGCCTTTTGCGGGGCATTGCCCCAAAGTAATCAGCTCTTTTACCTGAAAAAAAATACAAACATCCCCCCCAACATTAAAACCCACCACCCACACAACCAACCCCCCAAATAAAATACTAACTAAAACAACCTAAGCTCCCCATTGCCCTGAAAAGGGCATTTGGATGGGCATTAACCTTAAAAGGGCAGTTAGCTCTTTTGCGGCCCAAAGCCCTAACCTAGAAATAAACCCCACCCAATACACCCTTAAAAAAAACCTAACACTAACCCCCTGAAGATCGACTTACCGGGAGAAGTCTTCATTTAAGCCAGGCTGAAGTCCTCAACGGAATTAAGGTAGAAAAAATCCTATTGGCTGATTGGAACAGCCAATAGAATGCAAGCTCAATCCTATTGGCTGATTGGATCAGCCAATAGGATTTTTTCTATCTTAATTCCGATTGGCTGATATAATTCTATCAGCCAATTGGAATCTAAGGGATGCCATCTTGGATGACGTCACTTAAAGGAACTGTCATTTAGTAAGAAGACGTCGACTGAAGAGGATGCTCCGCGCCGGATGTCTTGAAGATGGATCCGCTCCGCGCCGGATGGATGAAGATAGAAGATGCCGTCTGGATGAAGACTTCTGCCCGTCTGGAGGACCAGTTCGCCCGGCTTAGATGAAGACTTCTCCCGGTAAGTCGATCTTCAGGGGGTTATTGTTAGGTTTTTTTAAGAGTGTATTGGGTGGGTTTTATTTTTAGGTTAGGGCTTTGGGCCGCAAAAGAGCTAACCGCACTTTTAAGGGCAATGCCCATCCAAATGCCCTTCTCAGGGCAATGGGGAGCTTAGGTTTTTTAGTTAGTATTTTATTTGAGGAGTTGGTTGTGTGGGTGGTATGTTTTACTGTTGGGGGGGTTGTTTGTATTTTTTTCAGGTAAAAGAGCTGATTACTTTGGGGCAATGCCCCGCAAAAGGCCCTTTTAAGGGCTATTGGTAGTTTAGTTTAGGCTAGGGATTTTTTATTTATTTTGGGGGGGGGGGCTTTTTTTATTTTGATAGGGCTATTAGATTAGGTGTAATTAGTTTAAATATCTGTAATTTGTTTATTATTTTCTGTAATTTAGTGTTTGTTTTTTTTGTACTTTAGCTAATTTAATTTATTAATTGTATTTAATTTAGTTAATTTATTTAATTATAGTGTAGTGTTATTGTAACTTAGGTTAGGTTTTATTTTCCAGGTACTTTTGTATTTATTTTACTTAAACAGCGCTGGTATTGGAGTGTGGTAAAGAGAAAAAAATTTTGCTCAACGCTCACTTTTAACGATGGTTTTCTGAAAACTTGTAATACCAGCGCTGCTGGTAAGTGAGCGGTGAGGGAAAACTGCTTGTTAGCACTGCACAGCCTCTAACGCAAAACTCGTAATCTAGGCCATAATTTTTACAAGTGCGGGACTGACGTTGCGTTACAGGCTAAAAGGCTTGCGGTATAGCTATACCGACAAGACTTGTAATGGCTGCTGTACTGTTTTAATGCTGAAATGACGTTAAAACACGAACGCAAAACTTGTAATCTAGGTGATAGCAAATTTAAATTTATGCAGCCATTGAAACTGTATTCTAGTTTATGCAAAACACTTTTCAATTTCTTAGGACATTTGGCATAGATGATTCTGGAACAGCTACATTCTGATTGGTTAAACATAAGACTATGTATAGGTAACAGTTTTTTGGGGGGGTTTTGCTGCACTTCTTTAAAGACCAAAACATATACATGAAATAAACAGCTAAAAGAAATAGTGAACATTGTCATAAATTGATACATTGTTAATAATGACTGCCATGTGTGGGTTTTTTTTACAGCCATACTTGCCACTATCCTGATTATCTCTGGACAGTCCAGCTTTTTGTCCTCCTATAATGTGATTTAAACATATAGTCTAGTCAAATTTCATGATTCAGATAGGTCATGCAATTTTAAACAACTTTCCAATTTACTTTTATCATCAAATATTCTTTGTATTCTTTGTTGAAAGCTAAACCTAGGTAGGCTCATATGCTTATTTCTAAGACCTTATCTCAGGGCATTTTGACAGTTGTGATGGATCTTGGCTACCCCGACTGGGTAGCTCTGCCAACGGATCCTTCCAGCACCTGGAACCAGCCGCTATGTATCGGAGAAAGCGATCTTAGCAAAGCCGCGCCCAAATAACTAGACAGACTAGTGTTCAGGTGAACAAAGAAGAACCTTTTATTGGGGAAAGCACACAACATTTATACCCAAACTGATCTTGATAACAAGCCTTATCTGACCTTGACATCTACCACTATTCCCACCCCTCCAGACAGGCTGGTGCCTCCATTGTGTCCATTGCTCCCCAGTGTCCAGCGGTACAAGGATGGTGTATTCAAGGTGATCCCAGGGGAGCGGTGGCCCTTGCAGGGTGTCGTTGGAAAACCCTTGGCCCTTGAAGTTATGGCTTATCCAACGTACACCAGGAAGGCCATTGGGAAATGGGGGTAATGAGGGGGGGGTCTGAAACCTCCGGTTCCTGAGAGGGCTCACCCCTGAAAATCCCCCCCTCTCTAGTACTCTCTGAGAGGTCCAAATTCCCAAGAGAGTGGAGCTCTAGGACAAGTAGCTGCTGGAGCGACCTGAGTTAAAGGGGACCGGGGATCCAAGCTGCTGAGGCTGGCCAGCAATTCCATGGGGCCAGTCGTCTGCTGAATAGGGCTTGGAAATCCTGGTTCTCCATGGAGTTCACCTCTGGCAATTGGCCCATATCTCACCCTCCCCACAGGGTACCAATCCCCAAAAGAGTGGAGCTCTTGGACAAGGGGCCTCTGTAGTGGCTGGATGTAAAGATTTCCAGAGGATGCTGGGTGTGGCGGCCGGTTGGTAGATCCATGGGCACGGCCAGCCTGAAAGAGATGGGCAGGTCAGAGACCAGCTCTTTCAAGATCAGGTTCACATAACAAAAACAAGGGAAACAAGCGCTCTGGGAGATCACGGTTGCTCTGAGGAGCCCAAAAACCCCTGCAGCCCAGCATGCGGGACAGCTCCCACTTTCCAGTTTGGCAGACCCGGCTAGATCCACACACAGGTTGGCCTGGGGCTGTCCGAGGAGCTATGCCACTTCAGTTTGCCAGGAAAGTCCATCAGCATTTCCATTGCTTTTTCCTGGCCTGTACTGAATGTCAAAGTTAAAGGGCTGCAGGACTAAACTCCACCACAACAATCTTCCATTGTCCCCAGAAACTCTGTTAAGCCAGACAAGGGGGTTGCGATCTTTGAGGACAGTGAAAGGTCTCCCATACAGGTAGGGCTGTAGCTTCCTCAGGGCCCATACCAGAGCCAGACATTCCTTCTCCACTGCAGCGTAGCCTACCTCTCTGGGCAACAGGCTACCGGGTGGTCTTGTCCTTCTTTGTCTAGCTGGTTTAAGACTGCTCCCAACTCGAACATGGAGGCATCTGTATGGACATAAAAGCGTTGAGCAGGGTTAGGAGCAGCCAGTACTGGGGCAGAGACCAAGGCAGACTTGAGGTTCTGGAAGGAATTCTTACATTCAGGGGACCACAGTTTCGGGTTAGGTAGGTCAGAAGTTTGGGCAGGGCACTATAGTTGGGGACAAACCTCCGGTAGTATCTGGCGGTCCCTAGAAAAGCTGGCACTTGGGTCTTGGTCCTGGGGGTGGGTCAGTTTGCCACTGCCTCAACCTTAGCAGGTACTGGACCTCCGAGCATCCTATAGTGCACTAGTCAGGCTAAACTACCAATAGCCCTTAAAAGGGCCTTTTGCAGGGCATTGCCCCAAAGTAATCAGCTCTTTTACCTGAAAAAAAATACAAACATCCCCCCCAACATTAAAACCCACCACCCACACAACCAACCCCCCAAATAAAATACTAACTAAAACAACCTAAGCTCCCCATTGCCCTGAAAAGGGCATTTGGATGGGCATTAACCTTAAAAGGGCAGTTAGCTCTTTTGCGGCCCAAAGCCCTAACCTAGAAATAAACCCCACCCAATACACCCTTAAAAAAAACCTAACACTAACCCCCTGAAGATCGACTTACCGGGAGAAGTCTTCATTTAAGCCAGGCTGAAGTCCTCAACGAAGCTGGGAGAAGTCTTCATCCAAGCCGGGCGAAGTGGTCCTCCAGATGGGCAGAAGTCTTCATCCAGACGGCATCTTCTATCTTCATCCATCCGGCGCGGAGCGAGTCCACCTTCAAGACATCCGGCGCGGAGCATCCTCTTCAATCAACGTCTTCTTACTAAATGACGGTTCCTTTAAGTGACGTCATCCAAGATGGCATCCCTTAGATTCCGATTGGCTGATAGAATTCTATCAGCCAATCGGAATTAAGGTAGAAAAAATCCTATTGGCTGATTGGAACAGCCAATAGAATGCAAGCTCAATCCTATTGGCTGATTGGATCAGCCAATAGGATTTTTTCTATCTTAATTCCGATTGGCTGATAGAATTCTATCAGCCAATTGGAATCTAAGGGATGCCATCTTGGATGACATCACTTAAAGGAACCGTCATTTAGTAAGAAGACGTCGACTGAAGAGGATGCTCCGCGCCGGATGTCTTGAAGATGGATCCGCTCCGCGCCGGATGGATGAAGATAGAAGATGCCGTCTGGATGAAGACTTCTGCCCGTCTGGAGGACCAGTTCACCCGGCTTAGATGAAGACTTCTCCCGGTAAGTCGATCTTCAGGGGGTTATTGTTAGGTTTTTTTAATAGGGTATTGGGTGGGTTTTATTTTTAGGTTAGGGCTTGGGGCCGCAAAAGAGCTAACCGCACTTTTAAGGGCAATGCCCATCCAAATGCCCTTTTCAGGGCAATGGGGAGCTTAGGTTTTTTAGTTAGTATTTTATTTGAGGAGTTGGTTGTGTGGGTGGTATGTTTTACTGTTGGGGGGGTTGTTTGTATTTTTTTCAGGTAAAAGAGCTGATTACTTTGGGGCAATGCCCCGCAAAAGGCCCTTTTAAGGGCTATTGGTAGTTTAGTTTAGGCTAGGGATTTTTTATTTATTTTGGGGGGGGCTTTTTTTATTTTGATAGGGCTATTAGATTAGGTGTAATTAGTTTAAATATCTGTAATTTGTTTATTATTTTCTGTAATTTAGTGTTTGTTTTTTTGTACTTTAGCTAATTTAATTTATTAATTGTATTTAATTTAGTTAATTTATTTAATTATAGTGTAGTGTTAGGTGTTAGTGTAACTTAGGTAATGTTTTATTTTACAGGTACTTTTGTATTTATTTTCGCTAGGTAGTTATTAAATAGTTAATAACTATTTAATAACTATTCTACCTAGTTAAAATAAATACAAGCTTGCCTGTAAAATAAAAATAAACCATAAGCTAGATACAATGTAACTATTAGTTATATTGTAGCTAGCTTAGGGTTTATTTTATAGGTAAGTATTTAGTTTTAAATTAGAATAATTTAGTTAATGATAGGAATTTTATTTAGACTTATTTAAATTATATTTAAGTTATGGGGTGTTAGGGTTAGACTTAGATTTAGGGGTTAATAACTTTAATATAGTGGTGGGGACGTTGGGAGCGGCAGATTAAGGATTAATAAATGTAGGGAGGTGGCGTCAATGTTAGGGACGGCAGATTAGGGGTTAATAATATTTAACTAATGTTTGCGAGGCGGGAGTGCAGTGGTTTAGGGGTTATTATGTTTTTTATAGTGGCGGCGACGTTGGGGGCGGCAGATTAGGGGTTAATAATTTTATTTTAGTGTTTGCGATGTGGGAGAGCCTCGGTTTAGGTGATAATAGGTAGTTTATGGGTGTTAGTGTACTTTTAAGCACTTAAGTTATGAGTTTTATGCTACAGCGTTGTACCATAAAACTCTTAACTACTGACATTTAAATGCGTTAGGACTCTTGACGGGGTAGGGTGTACTGCTCACTTTTTGACCTCCCAGGACAGACTCGTAATATCAGCGCTATGGAAGTCCCATAGAAAAAAGACTTTACGAAGTTTATGTAAGTCGTTTTGCGTTAAGGCCAAAGAAGTGTGCGGTGACCCTAAACCTTCTAGACTCGTAATAGCAGTGGGCGTAAAAAAGCAGCGTTAGGACCTCTTAATGCTGCTTTTTCAGCCTAACGCACAACTCGTAATCTAGCCGTATTACTTTACCCACCAGCACTAAAGTTTACTTCAAACTCTAGTAAAAAACACAAAACCACTGCACCTCCCCTAACTATTTAACCCCTAAACAATCACAGCCCGCATTGATAACCAAGCAACTCTGCTATTAACCCACTAATTTTCACAACCCCATCAGTAAACCCTCTCTGCTAGTATTTTCCTAACCACCACAACCCCTTTGGCAAAAAAAAAAACTTACACCCTCTAAACTGTCAGACCTTTAACCCCCAGATGTCCATTGCAAAAAATTGCCTCTCCATTAACCCCTAAACTTCTTATCGCACCCCTACCGTAGATTACACAACCTAAACTGACTACTACCCTATGACACCCAAACTTAAAGGGACAGTCTAGTCAAAATTAAACTTTCATAAATCAGATAGGGCATGAAATTTTAAACAACTTTCCAATTGACTTTTATAATTACATTTGCTTTGTTCCCATGGTGGTATTTTTCAAAAGCTAAACCTAGGTAGGCTCAAACTAATTTCTAAACCGTTGAAAACCGCCTCTTAGCTCAGAGCATTTTGAAAGTTTTTCACAGTTAGACAATACAAGTTCATGTGCGTCATATAGATAAACATTGTGCTCACTCCCTTGGAGTTATTTAGGAGTCTGCACTGATTGGCTAAACTGAATGTCTGTCAAAAACACTGAGATAAGGGGGCAGTCTGCAGAGGCTTAGATACAAGGTAATCACAGAGGTAAAACATATATTAATATAACTGTGTTGGTTATGCAAAACTGGGGAATGGGTAGTAAAGGGATTATCTATCTTTTTAAACAAAACAAATTCTGGTATAGACTGTCCCTTTAAAGGGACAGTAAACACCCTGTAATTACAAGCCCTTTCTGTTGTGTTGCTACGAAATTTTTACTGCACTTATTTATCAATGACCAAACTCTACCCACTATTTGCCTTATTTAGAGGAGACAATCTGGGCTTTAGTCGGCAGATTATAAGGCTAGTCCCGACTATAATGTTAGTATAGGGGGGACTGTTTAGCAGTTGTTATTTCATAAAGCCAATTAGGGAAAGATATATAGCTGAGTTAGCCGGGAGAGAGTAAGTGCAGGGCTCAGCATGGGCCTGGAGCGTGCTAAGGGTTAAGGCTCAGGGCCGGACTGGGAATAAAAAGCAGCCCTGGAAAAATTGCAGAAGACCAGCCCAATAATCTGTGAAAGCCTATATATATATATATATATATATATATATATATATATATACACACACACTAAATCAGACATATATAAACACACACACACTAAGACATATATATATATACATACACACACACACAGACAGTGCACACACACACATACATAGATACACACACACATACATAGACACACACACACAGATACACACAAACATACATACATACACAGACACAGACATATACAAACACACACATAGATACACATACACACATACATACAGGGAGTGCAGAATTATTAGGCAAGTTGTATTTTTGAGGATTAATTTTATTATTGAACAACAACCATGTTCTCAATGAACCCAAAAAACTCATTAATATCAAAGCTGAATAGTTTTGGAAGTAGTTTTTAGTTTGTTTTTAGTTATAGCTATTTTAGGGGGATATCTGTGTGTGCAGGTGACTATTACTGTGCATAATTATTAGGCAACTTAACAAAAAACAAATATATAGCCATTTCAATTATTTATTTTTACCAGTGAAACCAATATAACATCTCAACGTTCACAAATATACATTTCTGACATTCAAAAAAAAAAACAAAAACAAATCAGTGACCAATATAGACACCTTTCTTTGCAAAGACACTCAAAAGCCTGCCATCCATGGATTCTGTCAGTTTTTTTATCTGTTCACCATCAACATTGCGTGCAGCAGCAACCACAGCCTCCCAGACACTGTTCAGAGAGGTGTACTGTTTTCCCTCCTTGTAAATCTCACATTTGATGATGGACCACAGGTTCTCAATGGGGTTCAGATCAGGTGAACAAGGAGGCCATGTCATTAGATTTTCTTCTTTTATACCCTTTCTTGCCAGCCACGCTGTGGAGTACTTGGACGCATGTGATGGAGCATTGTCCTGCATGAAAATCTTGTTTTTCTTGAAGGATGCAGACTTCTTCCTGTACCACTGCTTGAAGAAGGTGTCTTCCAGAAAATGTCAGTAGGACTGGGAGTTGAGCTTGACTCCATCCTCAACCCGAAAAGGCCCCACAAGCTCATCTTTGATGATACCAGCCCAAACCAGTACTCCACCTCCACCTTGCTGGCGTCTGAGTTGGACTGGAGCTCTCTGCCCTTTACCAATCCAGCCACGGGCCCATCCATCTGGCCCATCAAGACTCACTCTCATTTCATCAGTCCATGAAACCTTAGAAAAATCAGTCTTGAGATATTTCTTGGCCCAGTCTTGACGTTTCAGCTTGTGTGTCTTGTTCAGTGGTGGTCGTCTTTCAGCCTTTCTTACCTTGGCCATGTCTCTGAGTATTGCACACCTTGTGCTTTTGGGCACTCCAGTGATGTTGCAGCTCTGAAATATGGCCAAACTGGTGGCAAGTGGCATCTTGGCAGCTGCACGCTTGACTTTTCTCAGTTCATGGGCAGTTATTTTGCGCCTTGGTTTTTCCACACGCTTCTTGCGACCCTGTTGACTATTTTGAATGAAACGCTTGATTGTTCCATGATGACGCTTCAGAAGCTTTGCCATTTTAAGAGTGCTGCATCCCTCTGCAAGATATCTCACTATTTTTGACTTTTCTGAGCCTGTCAAGTCCTTCTTTTGACCCATTTTGCCAAAAGAAAGGAAGTTGCCTAATAATTATGCACACCTGATATAGGGTGTTGATGTCATTAGACCACACCCCTTCTCATTACAGAGATGCACATCACCTAATATGCTTAATTGGTAGTAGGCTTTCAAGCCTATACAGCTTGGAGTAAGACAACATGCATAAAGAGGATGATGTGGTCAAAATACTCATTTGCCTAATAATTCTGCACTCCCTGTACATACATAGATACACACACACACACACACATACATAGATAGATACACACACACAGAGACATATACAGACACACACACATATACACACACATACAAATACACACAGACACACACATAAATACATATGCACACATTTGAATTATGCTTTTACATGTAAACTTTCTGCAGAAGATTTGTGTGGGTGTGCATACAACTTGAGAAAATTAAAAGGAAAATGCTCTGCTTGTGCCCTGTGGTGTGGTGTCTGTATAAATCACTATATGTCCAGTCAGTTGATTCTCCTTTAAATAACAGCACTGCCCTTTACACATCATAATCCAGCTCAGCTGTCACAAGAAGCAGCCTTACCTTACCTTCTGTGTCTCTCTAGCAGACAAACATTATACAGAAGGTTAAATTCACAAGGCTCTCCACTGCTCTCCCGTAGTAAATTATCAGCAATAGTCCCACCCCTCCCCCACCTGTCCCACTCGTTACCGGCAGATCTTCTGTGTCTGGGGGAGTTTACAACACTGGCACTGCTGATAGCACAGAGTTAAAGTGGTTCTGGATTCCCAAACATTTTCCTCTGTGTTTTTGTTTGCAGTCACAGCCCTGCCAGCACTGTGCTAATGCACAAAACGGTATTTGATGTTTAGCACATGGAGGAAAATGTTTGGGAATCCAGAACCACATTGTTTATTTAAAAAAAGAGAAGTACTGTGCAGGAGTCTAAATACAAAAATATAAGCTGAGAGCTCCCAATTAAATCAAATAGTTAGCCTTAGCCACTAGTGAAGCATTCTTTTACCTCACTGCTGTTCATCTTATGCTGTCCCTCAGCGCACCATTCAGAGTCACAAGAGCAGGCACTGTGAGAACTTGACTTCCTGTCCCTGACACCTGAATCTCGCGCTCTCTAGCACAGTTTAGCGCTCCTCATTCCCTGGTCGGTGCCATTTTAAATGGCGGCTGAAATGCACTTGTTACTGTTAGTGCAGCCTACCCCTGGACCTCCTGCGCTTTCATTTTGGTTGCTTGCCGTAGTAGCATGCCATGCTGTGTGAGCCTCAGCCTGTGCGGCACTGTTGCTCTCCAAACAGTCCACACTCTGAGTCTGACTGTGCAGCTGCCGGCCGGCCCAGGCTCAGCCCGGCCCACCGGGATTTTCCCCGGTATCCCGGTGGCCCAATCCGGCCCTGTTAAGGCTAAAGGAATGTGAGATAGGAGAAGAGGGTGTGCAACTTCTCAGCTTTTGCATCCAGATGAAGAAAGAGGAAGCAACAATGCCTGGTGTCCAGTTTATAAGGTAAGGAGAGGGGCCCATCCCCAAGTCCTGCAATTTTTATTGCCCCTACTATGCCCACCATCTTCTCCTATCTCACATTCCTTTAGCCTTAACCCTTAGCATGCTCCAGGCCCATGCTGAGCCCTGCACTTCCTTTTTAGGAATTAGAAATTGCTCAATTGTCAGGGCTAAATTACATGAAAAGGAAGGGAAATAAATAATGAAAATATATTGCAAAGTTTTTCACTATTTAGACAAGGAATGATCTGCGCTCACAAAGAAGTATATAATGCCTACAGATACAGGTGATTTCTCCAAGCACCTTTAAGGACGTGATAGGGAAAATAATTAAAGGGTATTAGTTCTAGCAGATAGAGCAAATTCCAACTAAGATTTGTGGCGCTTCAGATAGCTTAATATAAACTAGTACGGCTATAGATAAATAATTTTCATTTATTTTATAGAGTGAGATTAAAGGGTGTCAAATTCATTTAATATCGGTCTTATTCGTTAGAATACAGACTGTGCACTAAAATGAAATACACATAAAAAGCATGCTCAAATGTATAAAAAAACACAATAAATATACATGATAAATATACAATCTATGTAGTGATGTCTGCACAACAAACACTACACAGCTTATTAAAACCAATTGATACAGAAAATATGCCAAAGAAAACATTTTTTCACAAAGAAATTGAATACAAACAGCTTGCACAGCAAAGGTGCCCTAATCAGGGTTACTGAGTTTAGCGTAGTAAACAAACAAAACCTCTCTGTAGGTAACAGAAATACTGATATCAGAGTGTTCTCGCCATATGAAAAACGTCTCTTTTCAATCTCCTTAAAGTTTGAATATCCTATATAGGAGAAAGGGAGACAAGAGGACACCAGCAAATACAGTTCCAGATATATGGTGTTAATGTATTACTTACACCGGATGGTGTCTGTTGATTCTCTTGGGTGACGACTCTTTGGGTTGGTTAAAGGTTAGATTCCAGGCTGGCAGACTCTTTAAATAAGATTCACAGCGGATCTCCTTCAATCTGACCAGAATCTGAAACCGGCAAACTCCAATGTGCCGTTTGGCATCTGTAGGTAATGGAGCGCTAAAATTTCAAGTACGGATCCTCAGAGGGATCAAAACAATGAGCAACGCGTTTCGGCTGTTACGCCTTTGTCAAAGTTCTTCTCTATGCATAACTATACATAATTTTACATAACTTTACATAACTATACATAACTATAGATAACTATATATTACTATACATATTTTTACATAACTATACATCACTATACATAACTTTACATAACTATAGATAACTATACATAACGTTCTCCAAAGTTTTCATAAGGATGAGGGGAAATTCCTACACTACAGAAAAGAAATAAAATAAATAATAAACAAAATTATGAAATATTACTACCCTGCATACTGGCAGACTGGTTGCCAGTACTTAAGTTGGTGGTGACCAGTAGGGGGAAGGGAAGAGAGCTGTTTAGGAGGGATCTAGTAGGGGGGTAGGGGATCAGGGAGGTGGGAGGGTAATTCCTGCAATTCAGCAAACATTACCCTTAACAGGAAATTTTAAAGAAAAACTAGCTCAAAGTACTGGAGACTTTTTAGCATTTTCACACCATTTAAACCGAAATAGAGCCTTGTTTTTTTTTTTATTTTAAATTCTAAATATTTATTTTCTTTTTTTAAGAAGACAACCCAAGATATTGCTTTTTTAGCATATTTCATGCCTCAATTTCACCTCCAGATGTGATTATATAAAAAAAAATTGTGAGCTTTTTCACAAACTTTGGGTTTCTCACTAAAATTATTTACATACTGTTTGTGCAGTCATAACACAAATAGTTGTAAAAGCTTCTCTGAGATCCCCTTTATTCAGAAGTAGCAGACATGCATGGCTTTGCCATTACTTTTTGGTAATTAGAAGGCCACTAATTGCAGCTGCGCACCACACTTCTGAAATACCCGACAGTGAAGAGATTAGTTGGTTAGCTGATAAGGGTAATAGTATTTTAGTATAAGGATTACCCTCTCCCCTTCCTGGTCCATCCCAAACAACTCTCCATCCCCTACCCACACTCCTCACCACCATCTTAGGTACAGGTAGACAGTGTGTTAGTATACAGTTTAGAGCTTTTTTTTATTATTTATTTTTTTTTTTTTAAATTCTGCAGTGTAGGGATCCCATTTTAACCCTCCCACCTTCCTAACCCCCCCAATCATCTCTCTAACCCTCCAACTAGTGACAGCCATCTTAGGTAGTGACAGCTGGCAGCCAGTA
Organism: Bombina bombina; assembly: GCF_027579735.1. Lineage (NCBI taxonomy): Eukaryota > Metazoa > Chordata > Amphibia > Anura > Bombinatoridae > Bombina > Bombina bombina. Next base: position 922,283,623 of record NC_069500.1, read on the forward strand.
CCCTAGTTCATAGTATTTTATATTTAATAATAATGTTTTCTAATAATAATATTTTATTCTGTAGTGTAGAGCCCCTCCCCGAGATTGTTTTGTAGGCCTCCTGATTTTTTTCTGTAGTGTAGCATCCCATCCTTTCCTTTCCAAACTAGTGCACTGATCATGCTCCGTTACTATATGAAGGCAGATGCTGGAAGCTCACAAACAGCAAGTTTCGGTTGTCACTTTTGGCCAAAGGAGTTTAGCCCTTCACTGCCGGAAATTTCAGAAATATGGTGCACAGCTGCAATTTATGGCCTTATAATTACCGAAAACCAATATCAATGCCATGTATGTCTGCTATTTCTGAACAATGGGGATCACAGAGAAGCTTTTACAACCATTTGTTTTATGGCTGCACAAGATGTGTATAAATAATTTCAGACAGAATCCCAAAGTTTGTGAAAAAGTAAAAAAAAAAAATGATTGCATCTGATGGCCAAATCGTGAATTAAAATATACAAAAATTGGCCTAGATCAATACATTGGTTTGTCTACTTTAAAGAGATATATAGTTTTGGGGGTCAATATTCAAAATTTGGGCAGTTCTGCTATTCCAAATGAGTTACCCCATTGCTTAATTTTAGACATAGCTGCAGATAAAGAACTTATAAAAAATAATATATATATATATATATATATATATATATATATATATATATATATATATATATATATATATATATATATATATATATATATATATATATATATATATATATATATATGCAGTTGGTCTTAGCTGAATAAGAGGATGCCAATGAACACATTTTGAAAAAAAATTCTACAGTTAGAAAGCTACAAGTTTTTGTGGAATGTGATCATTCATCTTTTTTATATTCTTTTGTTTCTTTTTCTTTTTTTACTTTTTTTGGTAATTTTAAAATAACTTCTTAATTATGTGAATAAATATCTAGTCATCCATTAAAACCTTTTTATGCAAAAAAAGGGTATAGTTTCCATAGGTAAATAAAAAATAAAAATTCTGTGTAAACTGAATGATATCAAAAATGCAGAAAAAAAAAATCTCTGGTACTTTGGACATTTTTCTCTGAAATTCCCAGTAGTGAAGGGATTACTTTTTTGTGCATTTCAGTGTGTGTACATGATTGCTTCCTTTCAACAACGTTATAAAATAAAAATCAGCTTAAAGAATGAAACATACACAATAAAATATAAGTTCATGACAATAGTTAAAGGGACATTAAACCCACATTTTTTCTTTCATGATTCAGACAGAGAATACCATTTTTAACAACTTTCTAATTTACTTCTATTATCTAATTTGCTTCATTCTCTTGATATTCTTTCCTGAAAAGCATATCTAGATAGGCTCAGTAGCTTCTGATAGGTGGCTGCACATAGATGCCTCATGTGATTGGCTCACCAATGTGCATTGATATTTCTTTATCAAAGATTATCTAAAGATTGCAGCAAATTAGGTAATAGCAGTAAATTGAAATGTTGCTTAAAATTGTATTCTCTATCTGAATCCTGAAGGAAATTTTTTGGGTTTAATGGCCTTTTAAGATTGTTGTTGCATAAAAAAATAGAAAATGAATGCAAAATGATGTGTTCTTACACACATCATGAATTATTAGTTAAGCAAAAAACCTGCATTCAGGCACATAAGGTAGTCATCATTAATAATGAATTAATTTTGCTGAGCGTATTTTCCTTCCATATAGGTTTTCAAAAACCCTGGCAAAATCCTTCTTATATTGTTACACTTCTAATTAATTAGCTGATAGACACTTCCTACTAATGGTCATTGGTTGATACACACTTGTTTAATATGTACTTCCTGCTAATGTTTATTTTAACTAGTAGGAAACAGTAGACAGGCAGACAGATAGATAGATAGATAGATAGATAGATAGATAGATAGATAGATAGATAGATAGATAGATATCTGAAGGAGTTTCCTGCTATTAACCTAACCGTTTCCCAAAAACGCAAAAGCATGAAAACAAAAAATCTTTAACGAATGTGTGCAGAGAAGACATGTTGCAGATTTACAAATCTGCTCCAATGGATGCATAATTTATGACAGCCCTGGAAGTAGCAACTGAACTGGAAGAATGAGCTTAGATATGCCTAGGAGGAAACTTCCCTGCCAACAAGAAGTTCTAAAAATCACTCGATTGAACCAAAATATAGAGCTACCAGTAGCCTTCTTGCCTGTATGGAAACCATAATAGAGAACAAACAAAGTGATCATTGTTTGGAATCCTTAGTAGCTTAAATGAATATATTTAACACTCTAGAGGACTCAAAGAAGGTATAAGAATTCTTGATTGAAATTTTCTGCAGAAACAATTTTAGAGAAAAACATACTGGTTGTGTCTTATCCTTATAAAACCCCAGGGGAATAAGGGAGATACACAGCGAAGCAGAGAATTTGGAAATTCTTCTGAGATAACAAAAATAGAAAGAACCTCCTGGACAAAATATTAAAAACTATGCTGGACTTGGGTTTAAGGGCGGTCCTTGGAGAAAACTAAATACAACTCCATGGAGGAGGAATAAGTCTAACTAGCCTAATTCTCTCCAAATCTTGAACAAAGATATAAAGATATTAGAAATACCAGCTAAATTCTTATGTGAAGGAACTTAAAAAAAATCCACAATTTGGCCCTTCTAGGGACTAACTGACAATCCCTTGTCAAAACAACCTAGCAGAAACTGAAGAATCCAATGGATTGTAAAGAAATGCCAGGAAAAACCCACAGAAGAACAGCACTCAAAGAAAAAAACTTCCAAACTTGTAGAAAGTTCTGAAGTTACCTAGTTCCAGAAAGAGACATGGCCGAATTCACAAAAAATCTCTATCTCAGAATTAGGCTTTCAATCTCTATGCCGTTATATTAGAGATTTGATATAAATATGTATATATATATATATATATATATATATATATATATATATATATATATATATATATATATATATTATTTTTTTTACAGTCTATTTGGGTATTGAACACAGACCTGCTGCCTGAAGAAATTAAGGTGGCAACTGGCCATCTGAACCAGGTCAGTATACCAGGTCCTATTAAGTTCCCATGAAATTCATTTTTTTAATCAAATAGTTGGAGCACCTCAATCTTCAGCCTTTCATCCTGGTAGGCGGCCAAGAACAAACTGAGGAGAGAGGGTAGGTGGGAAGGGATTAAAGCTCTTGTGTTCCACATAGACATATGGAGAAAACAGAATAAACATATTTTTTGTTAACACTGTGTGATTTCAAAGCATTAAAACGATAACAACCACCTGTGATAACCACAAAGTTGAGTGGTAAATAATCAGTTTGGTGGAGTGTTTCCAGCGGATTTGGAGTATATCCGGTAATAAAATAAACAAGCCGTCTGTATCCCGTGGCAATAATCAGCAACTCATAACATAACACGACTGTGTGAACACGAAGGTATCTATCACACTGTGGGTCGTAAAAGTTATGTGTTGCTGATTATTGCCACGGATACAGACGGCTTGTTGATTTTATTACCGGATATACTCCAAATCCGGATTTGAGGATCATCGCTGGAAACACTTGACCAAACGGATTATTTACCACTTAACTTTACGGTTATCACAGGTGAGCGGTTGTTATCACTTATATGCTTTGAAATCACACTGTGTTAACAAAAAATATTTTTATTCTGTTTTCTCTATATGTCTATGTGGAACATTTCTCTTGGAAGCGCTGTTTAAACTCCATTTCTAGACATATATATTGATATAAATTTTATTTTATTTTTTCATGCTATTATTTAAAGTTTCACATACGTTTTCATTATTAATGTGTTAGGTTCTTTATTTATGTTCTTTGGAACAAGAACTTGTATCTTCCTCTTTTGTTTAAAAGTGTATGATGTTCTTTGACTGTCTAACCTACTGTACTGTACATTCTGAAAATATGACTAACAATGATTAAACATTAAGTTAACAATGGACCTCAATGGAAGGGTGAACTAATATTAAATAAAGAAACAAGAAATAAAAAAATTCTGATGAGATGAGAAATAAATTACCCTGACAGTAACAGAAAAAAAGTTTTTCTAAAGAGTGAAGGACAGTTAAATAGAATTTTAAAACAAAACACATTCTTAACTCAAAGACCTGCTTGACAAAAAGCTGTCTCATAGGAGTAGTTGATCATCTTTATACGTAAACGTCTATATTTTTAATTATATTCTGTCTTCTATAGTTCTTGCATATAAATTATATATTTTTTTTCCCTAGAGTTTAAAATAAAGCTTTGTATTCCTTTCTACTCAGGGCTAAGAAACTTGTAAAAACTCCGACACGAAGCAAGAAAAAGAAGAAATGATTGAATCAATCTGAAGATATAATGTGATGCCAAAATCCTTTCATCATCTTCTGAACAAATTATAAGTGCCTATGGATGCTTTTAAAATCATAATAAAATGTATTTGAATATATAATCTTATCTTTATTACTGTAACATAATGTAAAAGAAATGGGTTACAAATTAAGTAGCTGCGTAAGTTATATAAACGAGAAGCAACCCTTGTTCATAAGAAAAGTGATGTATCATCACTAACCTCTGGGATACCATTATCTACAATTTCTTTTATTAGAACCTTTACTGTTTCTTTGTAATATCAAACAGATTGTATTACAAAATGTAATTTGGTGTCACTGTTTATTAAAATTTTGAGCAATTGGGACCAAAAGAAAATACTGTAGTAATATTTTTAGTAATCCATCTTGAGGGATCACAAATAGTTTACGTTCATTGAAAATCGGCATTTCCATTTTAGCATATTTTCTTTAGTTATTCAGAGCTAGATTACGAGTGGCACGCTGTATCGGTTTTATCGCAGCTTTTTGCATGCATATTGCAAGGTGAAAGTAAATGCAATCACTTTTAACTTGTAATAGGCGTGCTACTTGACACATGCAAAAAGCTTACTCCTAGCGCAGTTAACCATGAGTGTGAGAGATAAATTGCACTCCACTTGTAATCTAGCCCCCAGTTCTGTTATATCTTGTGAAGAGAAAAGGACTGGGTGCAATTCTATTGTTTGTTATTTCATTTCACAGCTATCAAGAAAGATCAGGGTGAACAAAATATACTAGTTGTTATGCTGGAACAGAAAACTTACAGGAAGACATTTACACACATTTAAAACACAGCTTTCACACTTAACTTTCACTCAAGCCGGTGAGATAAAATTCCTATCCTGCTTTCAGATTGCAAAAATGGTCTGTAGGTGTGTTCTTCGTAGGGATAGGTGAATGCATTTGAATTTTAGAGCAAATGTTCCCCTTTACATTCATTCTGTTAATCAAGTGTTAATATTTTAATATTTAATGAAAACATTTGAATATTACAGGGAGTACAGAATTATTAGGCAAATGAGTATTTTGACCACATCATCCTCTTTATGCATGTTGTCTTACTCCAAGCTGTATAGGCTCGAAAGCCTACTACCAATTAAGCATATTAGGTGATGTGCATCTCTGTAATGAGAAGGGGTGTGGTCTAATGACATCAACACCCTATATCAGGTGTGCATAATTATTAGGCAACTTCCTTTCCTTTGGCAAAATGGGTCAAAAGAAGGACTTGACAGGCTCAGAAAAGTCAAAAATAGCGAGATATCTTGCAGAGGGATGCAGCACTCTTAAAATTGCAAAGCTTCTGAAGCGTGATCATCAAACAATCAAGCGTTTCATTCAAAATAGTCAACAGGGTCGCAAGAAGCGTGTGGAAAAACCAAGGCGCAAAATAACTGCCCATGAACTGAGAAAAGTCAAGCGTGCAGCTGCCAAGATGCCACTTGCCACCAGTTTGGCCATATTTCAGAGCTGCAACATCACTGGAGTGCCCAAAAGCACAAGGTGTGCAATACTCAGAGACATGGCCAAGGTAAGAAAGGCTGAAAGACGACCACCACTGATCAAGACACACAAGCTGAAACGTCAAGACTGGGCCAAGAAATATCTCAAGACTGATTTTTCTAAGGTTTTATGGACTGATGAAATGAGAGTGAGTCTTGATGGGCCAGATGGATGGGCCCATGGCTGGATTGGTAAAGGGCAGAGAGCTCCAGTCCGACTCAGACGCCAGCAAGGTGGAGGTGGAGTACTGGTTTGGGCTGGTATCATCAAAGATGAGCTTGTGGAGCCTTTTCGGGTTGAGGATGGAGTCAAGCTCAACTCCCAGTCCTACTGCCAGTTTCTGGAAGACACCTTCTTCAAGCAGTAGTACAGGAAGAAGTCTGCATCCTTCAAGAAAAACATGATTTTCATGCAGGACAATGCTCCATCACACGCGTCCAAGTACTCCACAGCGTGGATGGCAAGAAAGGGTATAAAAGAAGAAAATCTAATGACATGGCCTCCTTGTTCACCTGATCTGAACCCCATTGAGAACCTGTGGTCCATCATCAAATGTGAGATTTACAAGGAGGGAAAATAGTACACCTCTCTGAACAGTGTCTGGGAGGCTGTGGTTGCTGCTGCACGCAATGTTGATGGTGAACAGATCAAAACACTGACAGAATCCATGGATGGCAGGCTTTTGAGTGTCCTTGCAAAGAAAGGTGGCTATATTGGTCACTGATTTGTTTTTGTTTTGTTTTTGAATGTCAGAAATGTATATTTGTGAATGTTGAGATGTTATATTGGTTTCACTGGTAAAAATAAATAATTGAAATGGGTATATATTTGTTTTTTGTTAAGTTGCCTAATAATTATGCACAGTAATAGTCACCTGCACACACAGATATCCCCCTAAAATAGCTAAAACTAAAAACAAACTAAAAACTACTTCCAAAAATATTCAGCTTTGATATTAATGAGTTTTTTGGGTTCATTGAGAACATGGTTGTTGTTCAATAATACAATTAATCCTCAAAAATACAACTTGCCTAATAATTCTGCACTCCCTGTATATTTCATTGTTAATGCTTACAGACTTACACCAACATCTTTAAGAGTTAACATTAGAATGTGGATATTCAAATGTTGCATTCTATAATCAATTGCAAATGTTTAGCAAACATTTCAATTTCATTTAAAACAAAGATTATAACTAAACAGCATTCCTTGTAATACTTCCTGCCTGATATCCAGAACCAGCAGGTTGGAGGGGGAAATTCTGTGACCCAGAAGTGGGGTTTTGGTGACCGGAGTGAGTACAGAGCAACTTGGGGTGGAGTAGGACAGTTTAAAGAAGGCACTGAGACAGTCCAGGGGGCTTGGTTGGCCATATCAGGCAAGTTTTAGGTAGTTCCTAATTTCAATTTGATAATCAAAGTTTGAAGAATGGTGAGACAAATAGCTGGACAAAGATACAAAACCAGGACTAGAAAATTCAGAGCAACTGAGAACTCTGAAACTGCCCATGCCACACTTAACCCAATAAGCTTCAAGGAACAGTTTAACCGAAAATGTTATCACCTTATAATTTGTTCCCAATGATTCATTTTACTTGCTGGAGTAAATTAAATTGTTTATAAGTAGATTGTTTACCCCTAGTTTGGCATTTGAAATAGCTGATTTAGCCTTTGGTATCCCTAACCTATACTGAAAGTTTCTGGACATAAGTCCAGGCTATTGACAGGCTATAAAAACACAAACAGCAGAAGAAATGGGGTGTAGAAGAGATAAATAATACAATTATAATTTTCCATTGCTCTCTCTTAGTATTGGGATTTGGTTTAAAGACCAATATAAGATAAGGAAGCAAGTGTGTATACACAATGTGATAACATAATCAGATCTCATTTTACCTGCAATCTCCACCCCTTTCAATAGGCTGTGGTTTCAAGCACAAACACAGCAATTTCATATACACAAATAAACCTTAAAATGCAATTTCTCATTTTATTCTCTTTAGCGGTTATAACTAGGTCACTGGAAATACATTAAGGGAAAAACAATTTTACAGTATCCTGACCCTTTAAAAGGTGTTGAAGTATGCAGAAGAGTATCAGAAGGGACTGTGGACTGGCTTCCCATCATGCTTTAGATTTAATTATATATAGCGTATTGTGTTTCTTTGTGATGTTAGGATATGGATAATCTTTTGACTTCTAGAGAAAGCAGAATGGGCACAAGTATTAAAGGGACAATAACGTCAAAATTAAACTTTAATGATTAAGATCGAGCATACAATTTTAAACAACTTTCCAGTTTACTTATATTTTATAATTTGCTTTGTATTCTTGATATCCTTTGTTGAAAAGTATATCTAGGTAGGCTCAGGAGTAGCAGTGCACTACTGAGAACTAGCAACTTATTGGTAGCTGCACATCAAATTTGATAACAGAAATTAATTGGAAAGTTGTTTAAAATTGTATGGTCTGTCTGAATTATTAAAGAAACATATTGGGTTTTATGTCCCTTTAACAGTGAAGCTCATGGATAGCGGGATGCTCCAAAGGTAGTAAAGACTTATGTCCAATAAACAATACCAAGATCAGAATCCTGAGCAAAAGTATTGATTTCCCTTACCCATCACTTATATCAAACATGGAACTTCAAACTTGCCTAATTCCATTAAAATGATGAACACCATTTCAGTGATGCTTCCCTCAAGAAATAACCTCATATTTACACACCTCTCTGCTATAGCAGATAAACTGCAACTGCAATACTTGATGACTGCAATGTGTGTGTTTTTTTAGTATTATTTCAACAACTCTTCCAATTCCTTTTCTGAAGTAAAAAGCTGTATGTTTGTAAGCAGATTTGTTTTGGTACAATAAAGCCTCAGCATTCTGTGACCATAAGTGATGTCTCCAGGGATCGATAACTTTTCTGCTAATATAAAAATGTCTCCAGTTCTTCAAAATGGATTTCTTTAAACTTATTAGCAAATAAACAGCTTTAGTATGTTCATATATACAGTACTGGATCACTCGTTTTATGCTTTAATAGTCAGGGGACAAATGTCACTAAAGAAAATGTAACTAGTCCACCCCATGTTAAATAAAGGAAGATGCAGGGGCGGAAGTACCATTGCAGACACCCCAACCTGAAAGAACTCATTTCAGGGAGGTACCCAACCCCTTAACCGTGCCCCCCCCCCCCCAAACCGTTCTCCCCTGTCCCAATTCAGAATTCCTCAGTGCTCTGATTATGAAATAGTTGAAAATGTTATCACAAAGAGTATGTGGGGGGAAAAACACCCATCTAAAGACAAGATTAACCTTGCCTGTACAAATATCTATATAACCACTTTATAGCTATAAAGTATGGCAGTCTGCACAATATACAGTATGGCAGTCTGGCACAATATACAGCATGGCAATCTGGCACAATATACAGCATGGCAGTCTGGCAAAATATACAGCATGGGAGTCTGGCACAATATACAGCATGGGAGTCTGGCACAATAGAAAGTATGGGAGTCTGCACATCTCACCTGTATCAAGTCTGCTATGTCTCGCACCGCACTAGAGATCAGGAAGGTGGAGAAAGTCCAGAGATGAAAGCAGTAACTATTTACATTGAGCTATAACGGAACAGTGACACCTACAGGTAGAAAAGAAAAGTGCAGGCACAAATTTGATTTTCTCTGTCACTGCTCTTTCCGGGATCTTGTGTTTAATTTGAGGTTGTCAGGGAGCCACTATTTCAATGCGGGAGACTCCCGGAACTTCCGGTAGAGTTGGGATGTCTGCCATTGGTGCAGTCAGTGCTAAAGCACCAGGGCCCAAGTGTGTGAGGGCCTATAGCAGCCAGTCTATATATAGTCCTGTGTAGAATGTGTACAATCCTAATATATAGAAGAGACTACCACTAGTGTAGGTTGCAGGTCCCTCTATCTATCTACCTATCTGTCTGTCTACCTACCTACTTACCTATTTATCTATCCTCAAAATCATTATACAAAGCAACATGTGTATTATTACTATTGCTAATGATGTTTACTATGGAGTTACCTTTGCAGGGCCCCAAAAATAAAATTTGTACCATGGACCTCTGTTGAGTAGGTCCACTACTGGGAAGATGTCTACTAGATAGATAGATACATGCATACATAGAAACATAGATAGACAGATATAGACATAGATTTAGAGATGTATATATTTAAGTGTATATAAACACACATACACAAATGCTAATATGAATATAAAAAAAATATAGCTACAATTGTTTAAAAAACACATGTAAGACGAATCAAATACTGGCTCAATGAAGGGGTTTCTAAGGGTATTGAAATATGTTGCTTTGGTGTGTTACCTAATCATTAAATCAAGGGAGATTGGAGATATACTATTGATTTTTGTTCTTTAAACAAAATAAATAAAAAGCTAATTTATGGTCAATTTGAGCAAAGCAATCAAGGGCCTGTGCATCACCCAACTGAGAGAGTGAAATAAGAAGAGAGATTAGGCTAGTGCACCAAGAGGGGCAAACAGTAAAAAAAATATTTGTTATTATTATTATTAAAAAAAAGAAAAATGATTACAATATTCCAATAGTAACACAAGTAAGTAATGACAAGAATAATATTAGGAATGTCCTGTGCACCAGTATTACAATATAAACGTGAAAAAAAAGAATTTATTTTCTATGGTATTGGTAGTAAAATCTCAATATAATAATTATTCTTCAGTGGTACTTAAAGGGATATAGTATCCATATTCTAAATTACTTGAAAGTGATGCAGCACAACCAAAGCTTAGAAATAAATATCACATGAACAATTCTATGTAAAAAACTGAAGATATTTTACCTCAAAATGTATTCAGCTCTTTAAAATAAGTGATTAGTGTTTCATATCTTTTCTTTTTACTGTCAGATGAATGGTGGAAAAAACAAAAACAGCCAGTCAGCTGAGGTCACACTTTGCTTTAATGTGATCTCTTATGATTTCCCTGATATTTCATAATACCCCTAACTCCATAACAACCACCAACATACCCTGTACATCGGCAATCATTAAGTCCTCTTATTGGGCTTGTTTATAGCGCAGGTCTTGAATATGTCAGCAAGACCACACTATGGCCTTCAGACTCGCAAGAAACAGCAGTGATGAAGCAGCGGTCACAAAGACTGCTGCTCCATAACCTGTCCGCCTGCTCTGAGCAGGCGGACAGACATCGCCGGAAATCAACCCGATCGAGTACGATCGGGTTGATTGACACCTCCCTGCTGGCGACCTATGGCCGCGAGTCTGCAGGGGGCGGCGTTGCACCAGCAGCTCTTGTGAGCTGCTGGTGCAATGCTGAATATGGAGAGCGTATTGCTCTCCGCATTCAGTGAGGTCTTGCGGACCTTATCCGCACTGCCAGATCAGTTCCGGCAGACTTTGTTAATTAGAGGCCTATATCTGCATGCCTCTGCTTGCAGTACTAGCACAGTTTTGCCACTTATGATAAATCTGCTCTAGGAAAACCCTTAATGACCACGCGACACACAGGTTATGTCGGTCATTAAGGGGTTAAACTGAAGAATGAAATAAACAGACTGTGACTAAACATAGCATATGCATGCTCCCTTGCAAGTCCTGGGATTGTATGCTTACATTCTCTTTACAGTGGTAACGGCTACTTAAAGGGACATTCTACTTGAAAATTGTTATTGTTCAAACAGATAGATATTCCCTTTATTACCCATTCCCCAGTTTTGCATAACCATCACTGTTATAGTAATATACTTTTTACCTCTTTAATTACCTAAGCCTCTGCAGACTGTCCCATTATCTCAATACTTGCATTTTAGCCTATCAGTGCTGACGCATGCAAAGCCCCATGGGAGTGAGCGCAATGTTATTTATATGGCACATATGAAACTAGCACTGTCTAACTGTTAAAAACTGTAAAAGTCACTGAGGTGCCTTCAAGGGCTTAGAAATCAGTTTACGAACATACTTAGGTTTAGCGTTCAACAAAGAATACCAACAGAACAAAGCAAATTTGCTGATAAAAGTAAAATGGAAAGATGTTTAAATTGCATGCCCTATCTGAATCATGAAAGTTTAATTTTAATGTAACTGTCCCTTTAAGAAATTTTCAGATAAAATATCTTTTTTTACTTAGGGATGTTCATGTGATAATTTCTACTCAGCTTTGTACAGATATTAGGAACAGGGAAATCTGTGTAAATAGCACAGAAAAGTGTTCCGATCAGCCAATAGAATGCGAGCTCAATCTGATTGGCTGATTGGATCAGCCAATAGGATTGAACTTGATTCTGATTGGCTGATTCCATCAGCCAATCAGAATTTTCCTACCTTAATTCCGATTGGCTGATAGAATCCTATCAGCCAATCGGAATTCAAGGGACGCCATCTTGGATGATGTCCCTTAAAGGAACCATCATTCGTCGGGAGACAACGGAAGAAGAGGATGGATCCGCGTCGCCTGCTTCAAGATGGACCCGCTCCGCACCGGATGCAAGAAGATCGAAGATGCCGCTTGGAGAAGATGTTTGCCGGTCCGGATGTCCTCTTCTTGCCGGATAGGAGGAAGACTTTGGAGCCTCTTCTGGACCTCTTCAGCCACCGGATGATGGATCGCCAACCCCCGCTTGGGTTGGATGAAGATGTTGGAGCCAGGACGGATCGGTGATACCTGGATGGTGAAGACAAGGTAGGAAGATCTTCAGGGGCTTAGTGTTAGGTTTATTTAAGGGGGGTTTGGGTTAGATTAGGGGTATGTGGGTGGTGGGTTGTAATGTTGGGGGGGGGTATTGTATGTTTTTTTTTACAGGCAAAAGAGCTGATTTTCTTGGGGCATGCCCCGCAAAGGGCCCTGTTCAGGGCTGGTAAGGTAAAAGAGCTTTTACATTTATTAATTTAGAATAGGGTAGAGCATTTTGTTATTTTGGGGGTCTTTGTTATTTTATTAGGGGGCTTAGAGTAGGTGTAATTAGTTTAAAATTGTTGTAATATTTTTCTTATGTTTGTAAATATTTTATTATTTTTTGTAACTTAGTTCTTTTTTATTTTTTGTACTTTAGTTAGTTTATGTAATTGTAGTTATTTGTAGCAATTGTATTTAATTTTTTTTTTTTTTTTTTTTTTAATTTTTATTGAAATTTTGATAGAAGGCATACATACAATGCTAAATAGGGTAGCATATTAACAGTAATTGAATACAGGCAGCATGTGACATAACCTTATAATGGACAGTATGTATTCCTAGATAAGAGAGGAAAAGAAAAGAATATGTTATGCAGTTAGTATGCCAAGTACTCTAATCACCTCCATAATGATCAGAGAGGCCACTCTTGGACCTTTACGCTAAATATAACAAACTAGTGGAGGTTGATTACAACCAAGGAGATCACTTGTGGATCTCGAGCTAGTAACACACCGTGCTTTCTAATTTTACTATTATAACTGGTAACTGTTACACACAAAGATATGGACACCTTTAAGAGCAATTAGTTGGATTATCAAATATAGAACATAAGACGCAACTGTGCATATAATTACTAATCAGAGTGGGAGCACTGCTAGACCGGATGGGGCTATGAATAAAAAAAAACAACACATAGTACATAATGGCTTTGTAACCACTCTAACCCTCAGCACAATCTACTATCCTGGTGTGTGTGATAAATATCATCTCAGTCATATAATACATGCTTAGAATACTATATACGCATTTGTAACAAACAATCATTACGTATAGTAAATAAGTAAAACAGCTGCAGTTCCTGAGATATCTTACCTATCTTAGACAGTACAATTATGGCTTCAATACTGTCACATAGCATATGCTAATTTATAACTATATGAGGATACAGACATTCAACTTGATATAAGGAGAGGGGATTATTATTTAACTTGTTAGCAACTATAAATCCATATTTACCCGCCCTATGTAGTTAATACAGTCTCAGTTGTAGGAGGTGTAATGAACAACGTCCACACAGTAAATAAAAATGAATAATGTATTTTTATCAAATTGTCCAGTAAGAGGAAAATTACAAAAGTTCTCTCGCATCAAGCCATGCTGTCAGCAGACACGTGGCACAACGGCTCTACCCCATGCCTGTCCTCCACAACTGTGCCACAAGCTTGGGGTATAATTTATCGTCGGGTGCCTTGAAAATCATGTGCCACATTGCCGTTGTTAGAGTGGCAGTACTGTAGACAATCTTCTTGAGTCTTTGGCATCGAGTGACATAAAGAGCAAGCTCTGAGTAGTGGGGTAGAAATCCCAGCAGTGAGAAGGTGAAAGGTATGCCTTTTGGCCTTTTAGGACGGAGATTCACAGGGGTAATCTCTGCAGCTCGATGCGTATTAACATCATCTTGGCAAGCGTCGTGAGGGTAAAGTAAATCCGGACGGCTCCAGACTAATGTATTCATAAATTTTTGGTGCATCGAGGTTTTCATCTGCTCCTCATTCTGTAATGTCTCAGGCTCAATACCCCGACACGCTTCCACCATTGGTGAGGCTGTGGTATAAGGCTGAGGGTCATTTATTGCGCTCGTCGCCCCGTCTGAACTGTCTACCTCTGCTACTGTTGCTCTCTGGTGCAAAAGATCCAGATCAGTTCTCAGGTGTCTAGTTGTAAGTGTGTTGACTTTGTCTGCAGTAGGAGTCTCACATATACAGCGCTGTATAGTAGCGATCATCTCCTCCTCTAGTCGGGACAAAGCTGCACATATAAGTTCCTTAATTATTCGGGATTGTGTATCCATGATGAGCATTAGTTGTAATGAATGGTCTCTTCTCAAAGTGTTGCTCTTTTAGCAGAACAAGAAGGTAGATCGTGCTCCAGCACAACCGGCTGGCATATATCTGGTATTATCAGATCAATGGAGGGGTGAGTGAGGTTCCAAGCCGTCTCTAGGCCTCTGCTGCGTACCTCACCAATTCTGGGCTGCTAGGCTGAAGTAAACAATAAATAGTACTTAAGTCTTTTCCACGAGGATTAGATATCCTCACCTAACTGAAATTTAACTAAGTGGGAGAAATTTAGGAGTGATAAACAGCAGATTTAACATCTCCTCTGTAGAGCCCTAATTAAAAGCAGCCATCTCAGTCGGTAGTTGGACACGCCCCCCCGTATTTAATTTATTTATTGATAGTGTAGTGTTAGGTTAATTGTAGGTAATTGTAGGTATTTTATTTAATTAATTTATTGATAGGGTAGTGTTAGGTTTAATTATAACTTAGGTTAGGATTTATTTTACAGGTAAATTTGTTATTATTTTAACTAGGTAACTATTAAATAGTTCTTAACTATTTAATAGCTATTGTACCTGGTTAAAATAATTACAAAGTTGCCTGTAAAATAAATATTAATCCTAAAATAGCTATAATATAATTATAATTTATATTGTAGCTATATTAGGATTTATTTTACAGGTAAGTATTTAGCTTTAAATAGGAATAAGCTATTTAATAAGAGTTAATTAATTTCGTTAGATCTAAATTATATTTAAGTTAGGGGAGTGTTAGTGTTAGGGTTAGACTTAGCTTTAGGGGTTAATCCATTTATTATAGTAGCGATGAGCTCCGGTCGTCAGATTAGGGGTTAATAATTGAAGGTAGGTGTCGGCGATGTTAGGGAGGGCAGATTAGGGGTTAATACTATTTATGATAGGGTTAGTGAGGCGGATTAGGGGTTAATAACTTTATTATAGTAGCGCTCAGGTCCGCTCGGCAGATTAGGGGTTAATAAGTGTAGGCAGGTGGAGGCGACGTTGAGGGGGGCAGATTAGGGGTTAATAAATATAATATAGGGGTCGGCGGTGTTAGGGGCAGCAGATTAGGGGTACATAAGGATAACTTAGGTGGCGGCGCTTTGCGGTCGGCAGATTAGGGGTTAATTATTGTAAGTAGCTGGCGGCGACGTTGTGGGGGGCAGGTTAGGGAATGTAATACAGGGGTCGGCGGGGTTAGGGACAGCAGATTAGGGGTACATAAGTATAACGTAGGTGGCGGTCGGCAGATTAGGGGTTAAAAAAATTTAATCGAGTGGCGGTGATGTGGGGGGACCTCGGTTTAGGGGTACATAGGTAGTTTATGGGTGTTAGTGTACTTTAGAGTACAGTAGTTAAGAGCTTTATAAACCAGCGTTAGCCCATAAAGCTCTTAACTCCTGCTATTTTCAGGCGGCTGGAGTTTTGTCGTTAGAGCTCTAACGCTCACTTCAGAAACGACTCTAAATATCGGCGTTAGAAAGATCCCATTGAAAAGATAGGATACGCAATTGACGTAAGGGGATCTGCGGTATGGAAAAGTCGCGGCTGAAAAGTGAGCGTTAGACCCTTTAATCACTGACTCCAAATACCGGCGGTAGCCTAAAACCAGCGTTAGGAGCCTCTAACGCTGGTTTTCACGGCTACCGCCGAACTCTAAATCTAGGCCTTAGTATTTTCAGTTTTTCTCCTTTCCTATTTTGTTTGTTTTTTAACATTGTGAAATTGTGATCATTTGTCCCACTTGCCAGAAGACAGTGTTTAATGGAGGGAAGGGGGTTTCAATAGGGTGAAAAGAGATCCCTCATTTAAAAGATGGGATTTTCTTCATTCAAATGGGAGGGTCAAATACCCCTATAGTTTCAAGTTGGAAATTGGTGTATAGCTCACAGAAAAAGACTAAACGTGATCCATAGATGCAACTAGTGCAAACAGCTAAAGACAATTGAGCACATGGGTGTAAAATAGCTTTGATAAAAGAACCGCTAAACACAGTAGAATAACATAATCAGTAAATACATAATAAAAAGAAAATGCAAGAGCACTTTGTTTGAATTTCAAATGAGTAGTAGATTTCTTTCTGACAAATTTAAAAGTTAGTTTGATTTTCCCTTCCACTGCATCATGGGACAAACATCAGCCAATCACAAAATGCATATACGTATATTATGTGAGCTGCTGGTGAAATGCTGAATATGGTGAGTATGTTGCTCGCCGTATTCAGCGTAGTCTGGCGGACCTGATCCGCACTGTCGGATCAGGTCCGCCAGACTTTGAAAACTAGAGGCCATTGTGCGTATGCTTGTGATAGGAATGTGGTCAAAGCTTCATCATACAGCAGGAGCATGAACAGAAGGAGATGCACATGCAAGGAGGGAAAAAAGTGACACTGGTGTAGAGGAGACCATCCACACTAAAGGCACAGGCTCAAGGGAGAAATATGTGGGAAAAACACAAGTATAAATATAGAAGTGGCTGTTGAATAATAAACAAACACACATGCAACTAACCAGAATTTTTTTTTTGGTCCCTTTGTGACTAAGATACAGTTTATTGGGTAAAGCATAAAAGATATACGGCTATATTACGAGTCTTGCGTTAGCCTTAAAAAGCAGTGTTGAGAGGTCCTAACGCTGCTTTTTAACGGCCGCTGGTATTACGAGTCTGGCAGGTACAGGTGTACCGCTCACTTTTCTTCCGCGACTTGAGCATACCGCAAATCCCCTTACGTCAATTGCGTATCCTATCTTTTTACTGGGATTTGCCTAACACTGGTATTACGAGTCTTGGAAGAAGTGAGCAGTATACCCTCTCCTGTCAAGACTTCTACTGCATTTAAAAGTCAGTAGTTAAGCGTTTTATGGGCTAACGCCGTAACATAAAACTCTTAACTAAAGTGCTAAAAAGTACACTAACACCCATAAACTACCTATTAACCCCTAAACCGAGCCCCCCCCCCCCCACATCGGAAACACTAAAATAAAGTTTTTAACCCCTAATCTGCCGACTGGACATCGCCGCCACTGAAATGAATATATTAACCCCTAAACCGCTGCACTCCCGCCTCACAAACACTAGTTAAATTTTATTAACCCCTAATCTGCCGTCCCTAACATCGCCGACACCTATCTACATTTATTAACCCCTAATTTGCCACCCACAACGTCGCCGCTACTATATTAAATTTATTAACCCCTAAACCTAAGTCTAACACCACCCTAACTTAAATATAATTTAAATAAAACTAAATAAAATAACTATAATTAAATAAATAATTCCTATTTAAAACTAAATACTTACCTATAAAATAAACCATAAGATAGCTACAATATAACTAATAGTTACATTTGTATCTATCTTAGGGTTTATATTTATTTTACAGGCAAACTTGTATTTATTTTAACTAGGTACAATAGTTATTAAATAGTTATTAACTATTTAATAACTACCTAGCTAAAATAAAGACAAATTTACCTGTAAAATAAATCCTAACCTAAGTTACAATTACACCTAACAATACATAATCATTAAATAAATTAACTAAATTAACTACAATTAATTACAATTAAATTAAATAAACTAAAGTACAAAAAACAACAAACACTAAATTACAGAAAATTAAGAAATAATTACAAAAATTTTAAACTAATTACACCTACTCTAATCCCCCTAATAAAATAAAAAAGCCCCACAAAATAATAAAATTCCCTACCTTATATTAAATTACAAATAGCCCTTAAAAGGGCCTTTTGCGGGGCATTGCCCCAAAGTAATCAGCTCTTTTACCTGTAAAAAAAAGACAATACCCCCCCAACATTAAAACCTACCACCCACACACCCATCCCTACTCTAAAACCCACCCAATCCTCCCTTAAAAAAACCTAACACTACCCCCTTGAAGATCAACCTACCTTGAGACGTCTTCACCCAGTCGGGCACAAGTGGACCTCCAGAGGGGCACAAGTCTTCATCCGATCTGGGCAGAAGAGGTCCTCCAAGCGGCAGAAGTCTTCATCCAGACGGCATCTTCTATCTTCATCCATCCGGAGCCGGAGCAGGTCCATCTTCAATCCAGCCAACGCGGAGCATCCTCTTCAAACAAAGTCCAAGCGAAGAATGACGGTTCCTTTAAATGACGTCATCCAAGATGGTGTCCCTTGAATTCTGATTGGCTGATAGGATTCTATCAGCCAATCGGAATTAAGGTAGGAAAAATCCTATTCGTTTGAAGAGGATGCTCCGCGTCGGCTGGATTGAAGATGGACCCGCTCTGCTCCGGATGGATGAAGATAGAAGATGCCGTCTGGATGAAGACTTCTGCCGCTTGGAGGACCTCTTCTTCCCAGATCGCATGAAGACTTCTGCCCCTCTGGAGGTGGGTGTGTGGGTGGTGGGTTTTAATGTTGGGGGGGTATTGTCTTTTTTTTACAGGTAAAAGAGCTGATTACTTTGGGGCAATGCCCCGCAAAAGGCCCTTTTAAGGGCTATTTGTAATTTATTATAGGGTAGGGAATTTTATTATTTTGGGGGGCTTTTTATTTTATTAGGGGGATTAGAGTAGGTGTAATTAGTTTAAAAAAATTGTAATTATTTTTTTATTTTCTGTAATTTAGTGTTTGCTGTTTTTCGTAATTTAGTTTATTTAATTTAATTGTAATTAATTGTAGTTAATTTAGTTAATTTTTTTAATGATAGTGTAGTGTTAGGTGTAATTGTAACTTAGGTTAGGATTTATTTTACAGGTAAATTTGTCTTTATTTTAGCTAGGTAGTTATTAAATAGTTAATAACTATTTAATAACTATTGTACCTAGTTAAAATATATACAAAGTTGCCTGTAAATTAAATATAAACCCTAAAATAGATACAAATGTAACTATTAGTTATATTGTAGCTATCTTATGGTTTATTTTATAGTTAAGTATTTAATTTTAAATAGGAATAATTTATTTTATTGTAGTTATTTTATTTAGATTTATTTAAATTATATTTAGGGGTGTGTTAGACTTAGGTTTAGACTTAGGTTTAGGGATTAATAAATTTAATATAGTAGCCGCGACAATGGGGGCGGCAGATTAGGGGTTAATAAGTGTAGGTAGGTTGCAGCGATGTTGGGGGGGCAGATTAGGGTTTAATAAATATAATGTCGGTGGCGGCGATGTTGGGGGCAGCAGATTAGGGGTTCATAAGAATAATGGAGGTGACGGCGGTGTCCGGAGCGGCAGATTAGGGGTTAATAATATAATGCAGGTGTTGGCGATGTCAGGGGCGGCAGATTAGGGTTAATAAGTGTAAGATTAGGGGTGTTTAGACTCGGGGTTCATGTTAGGGTGTTAGGTGTAGGCATACATTTTATTTCCCCATAGGAATCAATGGGGAAGCTGAACGCTGCTTTTTTGCAGGTGTTTTTTCAAGCTGAATCTGCCCCATTGTTTCCTATGGGGAAATCGTGCATGAGCACGTTTAGCCATTTTACTGCTACCGTAAGCAGCGCTGGTATTGAGGTGAGATGTGGAGCTAAATTTTGCTCTACGCTCACCTTTTTGCGGCTAACGCCAGGTTTAAAAAAAAACATTGTTGTCTTAAGGGAGCAGTGAAAAAAAAAGGCTCGTTAGCAATGCAAGCCTTACCGACAAAAACTCGTAATCTCGCCGAAATTTTCTTAACTTTATATGTTTTATGCCATTTTCTAGTAAAGAATGAGTTTAGCATGTTATGAGGTTTCCTGTCTTGTCATCAAATCAGGATTATGATGGAAACTCTGTTCAAACTTAACCACTAGAATGCAGACCCTGGTGTAAGATGCACTTAAAGGGACACTCAAGTCAAAATTAAACTTCATGATTCAGATAGAGCATGCAATTTTAAACAACTTTCCAATTTACTGTGATGTGATGTTATGGATATGGTTAGGATTCTAAATAGTGGAGAAACCTTAAGCTTGCACATCGATACACACATCGATAGGTTAAATCCTATTTATATTTGTAGAATAAAAAATCAATCCAGTGTCATCGATATCCTTTAGACGATTAGGATATGTTCCTGCTTCACATCAGATTGACCGCTTGTACATATATCATATATTTTTCTCTAAGACTTTTGACATAGATTTATTAGAGCATCCCATTTTAACTTAGAGATACCTGGTATATTAGCATAGATTTATACCATATAGACATATATATTTTTAGATCCTTTTTGTAGATTTTTGTATATCCTTTTATACACAATATCCCCAGTGTTAACAAGAGCCGCTCCACGATAATCATTAAGATGATTGTGAAACTAACCCACTATTTTGCATTATCTGTCAATAATAGAGACAAATACCGGAATCGAAACCGGAAATGACGCAAAACATGTCATTCCCGATACCGGAAGTGGCAAATATTCAAACCGGAAGTAAACAAGCCGAAACCGGAAATGACGCAAAACACGTCATTCCCGATACCGGAAGTGAGACTAAAACACCCAAACCGGAAGTAAACAAGCCGAAACCGGAAGTACCAGGTATTCCGATCGGCAATTAAATACGATATACCCAAGCAATTAGAAATCACATAATCATCTTTTGGTAGAATACCAACTAGGAACAATGAGTATAACAGATCATA